>NC_046161.1:92697937-92912937 GCF_011064425.1 Rattus rattus | reverse complement strand
GATTGTGTTCAGGCACCTGTATATTTGAACTCCCACAGTGACCACATCCCGGTCATATATAGAAGATACAGTCTCACTGCAGATACCTGGTTCTCTGGCTCTTAGAACTTTCTGTACCCTCTTCCATAATGGTTCTGAGCCTATAGATGGAATGTGTCATAGATGTATCAATTGGACTTGGACCCCAGGAAAACTCCTATTCTTAATCACCAGCTAACTAAGACCACCAAACAACCAAGAAAGCTTCCATTGCCCCAAAGAAGTCACCTGAGTCACAGAGGAGAAATGCAAAGGAGGATATCGAACAGGAGACTTCCAGAATGCAAAGGGAATGGTAGTGAGCCTATGAAAAAAGAGGTCTTAATAAGAATTACCCACACAACAACAACCAAAAGGAGTGTTTGGCAATTCTACACATAATTATATAAATGGAAAAATCCAGCATAATGCTTAGGATATAAATTAATGATACCGTTAAGGGTAAAAAACTGAAAATAAAAATAGCTACAGAGGGAAAAGAAAACATTACAAAAGCACCCATAAATTGAAAAAAAATTAGTTAAATCATGATCAATTTCTCAAAGCTAAAAGGTAATGGGCAAAATCTGCAGATATCTCAGGAAAAAAAAATGACAGCCAACCTAGAGTTTTACTCACTAACCCACTGTTTCTCAGTTCATCTAAAGAGGCTTTGTCCAGTGGACTTATTTGATGTCAGAGATCACTGAATTTGTGCCTCCATTCCAGAACTTCCTAATGTATAACCTTAAATAAATACCATTTCCTTTCTGGGTTTCAGGTTGTTCACACGCCTCAGACAGATTTGAGAAAATGAAGATTAAGATTTAAGAATGAGAATACACACACACACACAGGACAGGAGGAGGGAGGGAGGGAGGAAGGGAGAGAGAGAGAGAGAGAGAGAGAGAGAGAGAGAGAGAGAGAGAGAGAGAGAGAGAGAGAGTGTTCAATTCCAGGTCAGCCTGGGCTACAGAGTGAATTAAAGTCCAAGCTAGGCTACTCAGTGTGTTCCCATCTTTACAAAGCAAAATAGAATTGGTAAAGGACTCAAGGCTCGAAGTACCTCAAGCAATGCCTTTTCTCCATCCACCCCACATGAATCATATCCTCATCTTCATTGTCATCTGCATCTGTTACATCCCTGCTGTCAATCACCAGCACTTGACTGGAAGAATCCATAAAATAGATCAGACTCTAAAGACCGGAAACCCAGCTACAGCAAGAAAAGGAGGTAGGGCAGAGCTGGAAGACCCTCGAAGAGGTGACGAACCTGTCCAAGGAATTTTCACCCTTCCTCTCGAAATCTCTTTCAGGGACTCACACTATAAATTGACCAGAGGAAGAGGTTGCCAAATTTTAAGGAATTATTTTTCTTTTCTTTTCTTTTTTCGGAGCTGGGGACCGAACCCAGGGCCTTGTGCTTGCTAGGCAAGCGCTCTACCACTGAGCTAAATCCCCAACCCCTAAGGAATTCTTAAAGCATGATTTGAAACAGCTAGGAGTTAAAAACAATAAAATAAAATCACAGAAAGAATTATTCTGAGTCCTATGCAATCTTTTTCCCCACCCCCCTCTCTCATACATATACATCATACATATATGTAATATATATTACAGTTTCGCCCATTTGGTTACAGATTTCATTATTTCATTTTAACTTTACAGTGGAGTGATATTCTATTATGTATCACAGTTTGATTATCTATTCATATTGACAGACATCTAGATTGATTCCATTTCCTGAGTATTGCAACTAAAGCCACAGTGACTATGGATATTTAAGTATCTCTGTAGTAAGATATAAGGTCCTAGAATGCTACAATACTGAGTTGCCAAGGAAGATATGCCTACTGAAACAATAGTAGCTCGATTGTTTATGGGGTAGCCAAGTGCTCTCCTGATAGGGCTCAAAGTATCCCCTGTAGGAAGGAATTCATACCAGGTACTTGTTGTTATAAAAGTATAAAAAAAAAAAAAAGTATGGTTGTCTTTTATCCCACTAGGGTGATACCCCTTTTTACCCCACCACAGCGCCCCAAGATATCTGCTGGCTGTCTTGTCAGAAGCACACATTCCAATTCCGTGGTGGCCCAGACTGGCCGCCCCACACTCCATTACACTTACATCTGCACATGAAAGAACACACAACACAACAACCTTAGATTCAATTGATAAGATATAATTGCCCACCTAAACATACAAAGCCTAGTACCATCCATCCCTTAAGAGCATTAATAACAACCTGTAAATACACAGAGTGGAATCTTAATGTCACCTGCCCTGGCTTCTCTCCCTCTCCCTTCTCTCTCTTCCTTCTTTCCATTCCAGTCTCCTCCTCTTCCTTCAAACTTCTCTCCCACCCATCCTTCCTTCTCCTCCAATGACAGGCCTCCTTCTATCCTGTACACGCCCCTCACCTGTATTTTACAAATTCAATGGGGAGAAGGTTCTGGTGAAGTCACCTGATTCCTGAGTACCTGACTAGGCAGCTGTCCTTGGGGCAATGGAATTAGGATCAAAATACAGATAACTCCAGGGCAAACCACAATGTGGGGACCTACTGGTATTGCTTTGCCAAATGGTCACGTTGTTAAAGTCCCATCTAAGTATTTACATTCGTATCATTGGTTTGTCATCCTCTAAGTTTTGGTCAGAGAAAGTGCTTACTGCAGGTGGTTGTGGTGAATGTAGAGACTCATAACTGTTCAAAGTGCTGAGAGCATTTCTGTGAGTGCGCAGCCATAGATACTTCATCTGCGTCATCCCTCCCTGAAAGGATCAGAGGACATCATAGAAAAGAATGCAGAAAGAGTGTGAGAACTGGAGGTTAGAGAGGGGTCCTGCACAACGTTGTCCTTTGGACATGACATGACTGTGAGCTGATATATGCAATCAAGCTTTACAGAACAAAATCTGGGCAGCCGTTGATCTACTCTAATCCTCTAGGCTACTCTGGCTACCTGCCCACCAAAAGCCCCAAGATATTTGCATTTTAGCATTGGTCTTGCTCTTTGGACTTCGGGTATGTTTTTCCAGTCTGTTTCCTCCCACCCTCCTCGTAGCCACTTCTCGCTTCTGGCTGGCAGAAGCCCTGCCCTACTCTCTCTTCTGCTCAGCCATTGGCTGATCAGCTTTTAGTGACAAGGCAGAGAATAAATGGTGAACATTGTTTGCACACACTTGAAACAGGAGAGATTTGAAATGAGCATTACAATGCATGTCTGGATTGCAACAATATATTGTGGGCAGAGAAATCATCACTTGAATAACCCAAGAATTATCTTTACATAGCACACAAAAACATTACACCTGCAAGCATGAATGTTGGTGAGGTGTGGAGGCCCTATGCCTACTGAGGTAGTTGATGGATGCCAACGGAGGAAAAACTATTTTTTTACTGATGAGGTGGCCCTAGTAGGTTGTCCATGACCTAGTGAATGACTCATGGACATATGAGAACACTAACTAGACTCTACGAGTTATTTTTTTAAGGGAGATGAAGTTGAATTGTAGGGAGAGCCAGGGAGAGTTAGAGGGAGAGTGAGGGGAATTATATTGTGTACTATATATATATATATATATATATATATATATATATATATTATATATATATTATATACTGATACATCAACCAAGATATATGGTATATACCTATGAAATTTTCAAAAAACAGTTTTAAACACCAAAAGAAGTTCAATATTAAATTCTTAATTAGTTGGCTATATCTTACTATTTTCTGTGTTCCTAGAGTTACTTTTACATATGTTTTTATCTGTGTCTCCATTAAGCAATCTCATGTTGGAAGCGGCAAGCTACCCTGTTGAGAGATTTCCAAATAACAAATAAACAGTGCCATAAATCAGGACCTTTGTTCTCAGATAGATGGTTTTAAAACATTTGTTAGTGCACACTGGCTAGAGATCAGGAATATCAGATTTTGATGTACCTAAATTTCCAAAATCTCATTAAAAATGCGACTTGTCGACTTCCTTGGAAATGTCTTTCATCTTCTTAAGAGCACGCACCTAGTAACCAACAGATTTCAGAACGAATGAACTGGAAGGGGGGAGAAAAAGCTTTCCTTCTACCCTATTATATTCTGTGAACTACGAGAACAAAAAATAAATTAGTGGAAGTAAAGGCATACAAAATGTTTTAATGTGAACATTTATTTTTGTGGGACTTCAAAGAGAAGAAATAGAAAACTTAAAGTAAAACAATTAGACTTGGAGGCATGTATATTAACAAAGGGTGATAAATTATAAAGAACTAGAAAATGGAAAGGGACTGAGGCTTGGGGGATGGTAAATCGTGGGAAGGAAGATATATGGGGAAACAGATGGCAGAGAGGAGTCATTGCTAAGCTTCGTTGTATGTAGGCTTATCTCAGTGCCCACCCTCTGTCCCTAGAGTCACCTGCCTCACACTGGCACAGAAGAGGAAGGCTCGTATATGCCACTTTCACAAAGGGAAATTTATGCACTGCTTTTAGGCAATCAGGGGGCAAAGGACGGAGAGTTCCTTTAATGTCTGTCATTTCTCAATTGAGTCCAGCTCAAAACAATGCTCGTGCCAAAGATATTTGGGGGTCAAATAACCTGATTCCTCCCATTCAGAGTATGGTCCAGGAACCAGCAGAAGTGATGTCGTGATGTCACATGGGAGTTAGATAAGAAGAGTTTCCAAGCCCTGTCAGAGACCTGCTCCCTGGGAATCTGCATTTTAAGTTGGTAAACCATGAGACACAGCAATGTAGCCCTTCTCTTCTGGCTGTAATGTCTGTTGTTCATCTGAAGGCTTTGCCTCACCCCCCCCCAGGGAAGGATCCCTTATGAGGAATCAGCCATTGCGAGGATGCCTATTGCCCTTAGTGAACACACAGAGACCTTGTTTGAGGGATAACTTTCTTCTCCCAAATTTTACCAAAATCCACCATGTAGAGGGTAGGGTCTTACTTGGAATGGTGGGAGAGTGAAGAAAGCTCAGTCATGCCAGGATCACGGGTGAATGCCAATTCAGCTTTGCGGTTCACACTCCACTTGGCAAGCAGAGCAGCTCATAAAGGTATACAGATCGAGTCATGGGGTCGCTTAGCCTCACACCCAAGTCTCTACACTAGCTCTCTGTTCCTGGGTCCTCCTTGGTTGACACTTCCCTAAATAGTCCCTAGTCCAAGTGTCTCTTTCATCTCTTTCAGAAGTGACAGTGCTGCCTGCCCACCTCTGCTGTCATTCTGTCACCCTGCCTATGGGTGACTACTTCACTGAGCCATCATCATTCGATTTCATCTGGCCTACTCCTTTGCTTGGCTGTTTCCTGTTGCACCCAAACCACACACACACACACACACACACACACACACACACACACACACACACACACACACACACATTCACATACACAAAGAATATCCTAGCTCACACACATTCACAAGCGCATCCTATCTCAAACTCTAACACATACATACACACAGATGCACATATGTAAATGCATACACATGTGTGTGCACAATACATAAAAGCATCCTAGCTCTCTCTCACATACACAGAGTAACAGATGCATTCTAGCTCAAATATACGAACACACACGCACTCATGTATACACATGTGTGTGCACATACACAAAAAACATCCTAGTTCACACACATTGACAGATGCATCCTAACTAAAGCACACACGTACACATGTAAATGCACACATACATGTGTGTACTCACATACACAAAAGCATCCTAGCTCACACACACACACACACATATGTACACATGTAAATGCACACATACATGTGTGTACTCACATACACAAAAGCATCCTAGCTCTCTCTCACACACACACACACACACAGAGAGAGAGAGAGAGAGAGAGAGAGAGAGAGAGAGAGAGAGAGAGAGAGGTATTCTAGCTGTGAACTCCATTAGCATAGGTATCTGGTCAGCACAGGAGTAAGTGGGTACTTGGGCAAAGAGACACCCAAGAGCCCAATAACCCCTGGGCAGTTGCATGCGTGAGTGACTGTGGTGATTCTACCACACTTGCCACGCCCATGCCAAGCCCTGAACCCTAAAACGGAAAACAATCCATTTCCCTTCTGTGGTTCACAGAATTCCCAATACTTGTTCTATGGGCACTGAAGGTGAAAAGTCTTGAAGAGACCAGTGAAGCCTGCCAGTTGAAATGTGTGTGAACCCCACCAATGGCAGCTCCTGGAGGGAATCTGGCTTGAGAAGCTGCCGTGCTGCAAGACATCTACAGAGTAAGTAGGTCAGCTACATTGGCATTCTTCACAGACCCTGGCAAGGAGAAGGGAGAGAAACTAGGGAGATGGCTCAGTGGTCAAAGGTGGTTGCCTCTGAATTCATTCAAAAGCTGCACACACATGCGCGCACACACAAAGATGTATACAGGCATACATATATACATACATGTATACAGACAGACAGACAGACAGACAGACAGACAGACAGATAGATAGATAGATAGATAGATAAATCATTTTTAAAGAGAATAGGGGTGGTGCTTGGAGAGTATAGTTAGGTTGTGTCAATTGTGCCTAACAGGCTAATCATGGGCTGCTGACTCCCAATGGGAGCTACAGGAGAAAATTCTACACCCCTCATCATCACAAACCACATGACCACTGACTCAGACCTGTAGAGAACAGGCTGACAGAGATGGGTACAGGGTCTTAGACCCTGTCTTATTAGTGTCCTCTTCCACTTAATGAAGGAGACATATCTGGAAGAACTGGTGGGTCCTGCCTGGAGGCACTGCCGACCTCATACCACACTCTCCTCAGGTGGACCCTGTATTCCTGCCTCTTCCCAAGATAGAAGCTGTGGCCTCCCTCCTCCTCCTCCTCCTCCTCCTCCTCCTCCTCCTCCTCCTCCTCCTCCTCCTCCTCCTTCTCTGATCCCTTCTCCTTTAAACACAAGCAGAACCATTATTTATGAAGCACTCTAATTTCTAATGCATCCATAATGCCTGGGAAGACACTGACAATTTATTTAATGAGCACAGACATGATGATTCACAAATGATGTTTCCAGTCAAAATGAGCTTCCTTAATTTGCTGTGAGCCCTCTGCTGTGATTCAGAGCCTTGGGAGGACTTCAGCCCCACAAATCTCCTCGACAGCCCTCATGTTCTTGTCTGAGCCTGGCTCAGGTGTGGGTCTAGCATCCTCATTCCGATCCTAGGCCTGCTCAACCTAATATACCATGCTGCCTCTGGGTTACCCAACTCTGCTCTAAAGGGACCTCCCAGTCTGATGTGCACACCACCCATCTGGGCATACTAACAGAGCTTTTGGGACATCTGGTCTATAATACCTACCCCATACACCAGTGTTCTATATTGTACTTGGGCTAATCACCAGGACACCACTGATTCAAGGCTGGCAACAAGGAGTTAACATCAGGTCCATCTGTCTGTCTGTCTATTACCACCACCACCACCACCACCACCACCATCATCACCACCACCACCGTCACCATCATCATCATCATCATCATCATCATCATCACCAGCAGCAGCAGCAGCAGCAGCAGCAGCAGCAGCAGCAGCAGCAGCAGCAGCAGCAGCAGCAGCAACAGCAGGATACAGAGCCTTCATTCACACACCTACCTGTGTGCCCAAGTCTCCACCTGGAGTTGGAAGGAGAAATGGCAAATTCAGCCCATGTTTCAGCGTCCTTAGCTTCCCTCCTCCAGTGCTTTCAGTGACCTCATATTTCTTAATCATCTAAACAAACAGTTGTGTGCTTCCCACACAAAGTTTTAATTTAGTTATTATACACAACTTCTTTAGGTAAAAGACATCAAACACCCACAAAGCTTGTGTTCAGGCAGCAAATTGCAAACTCCCACTGCCATCACCCCTCCCTCCCCCGTTCGCATTAGTTATTCATCTCCATAGCTTGACAAGTGTGCTGAGTTTGCTACTTTGGGTTTTGTTTGTTTTGATCACAGGCATTAACTCCTGCCTCCTCCTGGGCGTTGTGAAATCTTAGCCCCCTCGCTTCCTTCTTTAGCGCACACGATTTTATCTGGGGAGTCAACGAGAAGGGTCAGGTGCATGTTTTGGAAGAAAACAATACTGTAGGCTAGCCACACCCACTTGTTCACGCAACGGCATAAGTGGCTGTAGCGGAAGCCTGAAGCGTTTATCTGGCTCTTTGCAAAGTATCTGCAAACCTCTGTCAACCACTTCGACCGATGGAATGGCTGTGGGCTTGGGGATCAGGGCTCTCCACGTTGTCATCGCCATGGCTGAATGCTGTCGTAGCTGAGCCCTGCGGTGTGCTGCAACTCTTTCCTCTGCATCTCATTTACGTCTGCATTTATAACTTCCTGGTCTGTTCATGTACTTGCTTCAAATTCCTCACGGTAAGTTCAGCAAACTCCCCGTGGACAGAAATGTGCGTGAAGTCATTAAGGCGCCATGGAACAGGTTACTCTTTAGTCATGAAACTCAGATTGAGATTGGTCTTCACCATACAGTCTTCTCCATCTTCCATGGTGCTGTGGTACTTCTGACTCCATACAATTCTACCCACCACCCCTTGCAGTCTCCTATTTACTGTATTTTTAAAGAAGCATAGACTCCATGAATGACCAAGGGCCAAAAGATAAGAGGTTCATTCTCTGAGATTTATAAATGTCTAAAAATATGTATTCTATGTTCACGATGCTTTCTGGGTATACTGGATATCTTAGTCCAATTAACCACTGTAACAAAACAGTTGTTTGAGTGACAAACGTTCCTCGCTGTGTGTTGACTTTGAGCCCCAGATGAGGTTACCAGTGTGGCCAGCTTCTGACTGGGGTTCTTTCCTGGTTTACAGATGACTACCTTCCTGCTGGTGCAGAGAGGAAAGTGGGAGAAGGGGGTGGGGAGAACAGAAGCAGAGTGTTTAGACTTCGTCTCAGCGGTTTGTCACTTCTGTAGTCTTCCCGATCTCTTCGGTGTCCTATCAGTTCCTCACCTGTCTGCACGCCCCTCCCATTCTGGATCTCTCCATGTCCTATGTGTGATGTTTCAGGATAGATTAAAAAGCAAGTACTTATGCTCAATCTGCCAGCTTTCAAAAAAGTAGTCCGTGCAAAAATTATACATTTCACTCCTTTCTCTCTGCTGTAAATCATTCCCACTAGACTTTGGTCCACACAGGGTTCATGGTAGTTTCTCTGAAGGCGCTAGGCTGGTCCCAAACCAGTACCAGACGAGCCTCATGGAGCAGCCTGTGTGTGACGCCTCCTCATGACGTCACTGCTTAAGGCTGCATTCATCTACCTCCTTTCTCCAGTCAAGGCACCATCCTACGGCGCTGACAGCCTTCAGGTAGACCTGTTCTTTTGCGAACTCCGCTGCCTCCATCAGGATCTTCCTGTCTTGCTGACTCCCAGTTTGAGAGGAAAGAATCACCTGGGAGCTCTCCCATGAGCCACTCAGATCTTCCTCCAGCTCTGGGTTAAATGGTTTTCCTTTGTGTACTCGGAAAACATGGCATTTCCCATTACCCATCCTGACATGGCTAATTATAAATGCACACTTCTTTCTTCTTTTCTTTTTCTGTCACTCAGGAGAGAGTTTTCTAGAACAAAGTTCATATGAATACTTGAGGCCCAAACTCAGGTGTTAAAGCTGAATACACTTCGTGGAAGGGAGGAAAGAAAAACAAACACATAAAGTAGAGAGAAAGAGGAGGAGGAGGAGGAAGGAGGCAGCGTTTGACTCCCTTTGACTGTGGCTCCGTCGCAAGCCATTTCAGCTCACACTGGAACGTCTTCCTTTACTAATTTATGTGCTGAGTGGGATTATTGCCATCAAGCATGCGCTGCCCAGTCCAACAGGAGGATGATGGTTCCTCCACCGTTGGCATCAGATCTGACCACGTGACCAGCCTTGCCCACTGAGATGTGAACAGAAGTGACTCATGTGTGCTTTGTGAAAGGAGGAACTTTACAGACGTGGTGCGACTTGGCTCTCTCTCCCTTTACTGTTGCTTCAAGACCAACAATGTCCCAAACAGAGACTGTTTTTCCTGGATCATAGCAGGAACAATGTGGAGCAGAGCCAGCTCTGGTCTCCAGAGAGAGTAACTCCACGAAGCTAGAGAAACAAGCTGTTGATGAGGTGTTGTTTGACATTGAGCCTAACCTGGAGAATGAGCACACGGAGCCCCAGGATCTCAGAATCGGCAGTCACCCTATTAGCTTCCTTTCCAACAAACAGGCCAGCACCCTGCACCATTTAAACTCGGAGTCCATTGCTGCTTGGAAAAGTTGCATGTTGGATCATTTTGTGGCTGGAATTAAACATGGTGGTTCAGTTGCTTCTTCCCAATTAGTTCTAGCCCTGATACCTGTAAGAGCAAGATCAGTCCACTCTTACTCTATGGAGGGCATCAATGCTTAGAAGTTTAGCCAAGGGTTCAGAGAGATACTCAGAGTTTAACAGCACATATTACTCTGGGGAGGGCCTGGGTTCTGTTCCTAGCACTCACAGCAGGTGGCCCACAACCAATGTCAGGTGATCTAACATTGTCTTCTGGTCCCTATGAGCACCTGCGCTCATATGCACATGCCTATACAAAGACACATCATTAAAAAATAAAATAAATCTTAAACATGAGAAAATTGTCAAGTTGGCATGAAATGTTTTCAACTGTTAGTGGTCATTGAAGCTAAAGATGACGGGGCTGGAAAGGTGGCTGAGTGCTTAGAAGCACTGGATGCTCTTCTAAAGGACCCGAGTTTAGTTTCTAGCACCCATACAGTGACTCACAGCAATCCATAACTTCTGTTCCAGGAGACCTGGCACCCTATCCTGGCCTGGATTCTGCCAGTAAAAGGCACACGTGTGATGCACAAACATACATGTAAGCAAAACATGCACGTATGAAATAAATAAATTTTATTTTAAGAAAGAAAGAAATTGGAGCTATTCTGACCATTTATGGGTAAAGAAGTCAAAGTTTCTATAATTCCATTCCTTGAATAGAAATAGTACTTTTAAAACAGTTCTATAATTTCAAACAATTTACAATCGATGATCTTCAGCTTAGTAAAGTAAAAATAATAAATTTGAATAGTTTGCCGACATGTTTCCAAGAATATCCTTTGAAAATGCATGATTTTTCTAATGCCCATTTTAAAATGTTTCCAAACAGCCAAGAAGAATAGAACCCTATGGAGTTGCCACTCCATTCTCCAGGAAACTCATAAAAGCCTTAGCTGAGAGGCTTTTCTCCAGTTAAAGTACTGTGTTGTTTTCTAAGTATGGTAGAGAACAATTAGGAGACAACCAAGACTTTTTGACTAGCTCACAAAGGTGAATGGAGACATGGCCAGAGATGGGAATAAGGAAAATGGGTAAACAGCTTTCATTCTGTCACTGATCCTTTCTACTTAATTGCAAAGTAAATCATGAATGCATAGTTACTATTAAAAAATCAGGTTGGGGATTTAGCTCAGTGGTTAGAGCGCTTGCCTAGGAAGCGCTAAGGCCCTGGGTTCGGTCCCCAGCTCCGAAAAAAAAAAAAAAAAAAAAGAACTAAAAAATCAAACCTCTATAGAACTCTGCAGAAGCACACTGCCTAATAAAACCTGTAGCTAGCTATGAAAATGTCCTTATCTCCTCTATTTGATAATCTAGTCATTAGCCACCTGTGGCTACTGAGTGCCCTTGAGAAGAGACTGCCTATGGGACTGATTTTCATCTTTATATAATTTTAATTAATTGAAATTCAAATGCATATAAGTCTAGTGGCTGCCATATTTGATGACACAGATTCAGAGCAAAGAGGGAAGTCAGAACCATCCCCGAAGCCTATAAGAAACTCTTCTTAGGGCTAGCTGTGCTCTTTAGGCCAGTTTTGGCGTGTTGTGCTATCTGTCCCATGTAAAAGAAACAGTTGTTTATTACCTGGGTTCTCTGGTCACATCTTCTACACTCAATCCTTTGACTACTTTATACTAGGTAGTTCATAAACTCCTTTCTCATCTCCCATCTTTAAAATGGAGCTAATAACAAAAATTGCCTCCTTTGGTTCTTTGAGAAGTAATTTACTTGTTAATTTTAAACTCTTAGATGGGGCTGGGAAGATGGCTGAGTTGATAAATGGGACTGACAATGTATGGCACAAGCATAAGAAGTTGGATCCCTGGTACCCCATAAAAGCAAGACTAGAAGTGCACATCCATCATACCAGTGATGGAGGAGAGATGGCGGCAAGTGTGTCCCTAGGACACAGTGGCGAGGCAGCCGAGACGAACAGATGAGCTCCAGGCTCAGTAAGAGACTCTGACTCAGAAAGTAGACATCCAAGATCATTTGGGCTTCCAAACAAACATAAACATGTGTGTGACTTGGCACACAAAAACACACGCATGCATGAGCACACATGTGTACACACACACACACACACACACACACACACACACACACACACACACACACTGTACCAAAAGGAAATAAAACCCTCAGAAGAGCTCTTGGCAAATAGTTCCACATAAGAAACATTGGTGATATTAATATTACTATATACGCATTGTTCCTTAACTTACTTTGTGATCCTATCCAGGAAGTATGTCTAAACACATAGGTCTTACTTAGTTTTTAATGTGGGCTTTTTAATTATTAAATACTAAATGGTAGGAAAGTAGGATATTACAACCTTCTTCTGAGAATGTAGAAGAATTATCAAGGTCTCATATAGGAAGAATAACGGTTCCAAGATGAGCCTAGTTCTTAGCGCTGATGTCTCCTTGGCAGACTAATGAAGGATTCATATGATGGGGTTATCAGTCAGAGGTTAAATCAGACAGAGGTTAAAGATAAGATGGGGAATTGGGGGATTAGAAACTATTAAAGTAGAAGGTGAAAATTCTAATTCTGAAAAGTGGAACAAAATAACACAAATAAATCCCTTGTTAGATAGATTCATATGTAGAAGGGAAACATTTGAAGAGAACATTGTGCACTTGGAAGTCAAGTGAGGAGAAAGATATTCCAGAATAAAATAGACAAATAATAGGGAGAAAACAGAAAAAAAAGGTGTATATTTATCAAGGTTTTGTCTAGATAAAGAACCAATTGACCTGTAAGAAGGGTGTGTGTGTGTGTGTGTGCGTGTGTGTGTGTGTGCGTGTGTGCGTGTGTGTGTGTGTGTGTGTGTGTGTGTGTGTGTGTAGGGGGTGTGGTTATATAATCAAGTGCTAGGGTTATTTTATTTAAATCTTATTCCCACAAATTCTCATGTTTGCATGTACAGATCTATTGTGAGAAAATGATTATAAAGGCTAAGAGGTCCCTTGAAATACCACCTCAGTCTAAGTGGACTGCTTAATTTTTGTCAACATGACATGGATCATGCTCATCTAGGAAGAGGAAAGGTCGACTGAGAAAAGGCCTCTTTAAGATTAGCTTATCGATGCTCCCGTCCTTCTTAGAAGGGGAACAAAATTACTCACAGGAGGAAGTATGGAGACAAAGTGTGGAGCAGAGACTGAAGGAAAGGCCATCCAGAGCCTGCCCCACCTGGGGGATCCATCCCATATACAGCCATCAAACCCAGACAATGTTGTGGATACCAAGAAGTGCATGCTGACAGGAGCCTCATATAGCTGTCTCCTGAGAGGCTCTGTCAGAATCTGACCAATACAGAGGCGAATGCTCACAGTCAACCATTGGACTGGGAACGGGGTCCCCAATGGAGGAGTTAGAGAAAGGACTAAAGTTGCTGAAGGGGTTTGCAACCCCATAGGAAGAACAACAATATCAACCAATCAGACCTCCCAGAGCTCTCAGAGACCAAACCACCATCCCAAGAGTACACCGGGATGGACCTATGGCTCCAGCCCCTTATGTAGCAGAGGATGGTCTTGTCAGGCATCAACGGGAGGAAAGGCCCTTGGTCCTGTCAAGGCTCGATGCCCCAGTGTAGAAGAATGTTAGGGCAGGGAGGTGGGAGGAGGTGGGTAGGTGGACACCCTTATAGAAGCAGGGGAATATAGCAGGCTTCTGAAGGGGAAACCGGGAAAGGGGATAACATTTAAAATGATAAAAAAGAAAAAGATTAGCCTATTGTCATGTCTGTAGGAGCATTTTCTTGATTGATGGTTGATGTAGGAGCACCTAGCCCTCTGTGGGTGATGCTACCCCAGGGCAGATGGTCTGGGCTTTATAAGGAAGCAAACTGAGCCAGACATGGGGAACAGGCCGGCAAGCAGGGCTCTTCCAGGGTATCTCCCTCAGCCTCTGCCTGCAGATTCCTGACTTGAGCTTTGCTTTATCACAGCAAACCAGGACACTAAAGAAGCCAGGGATGCAATTAATCTGAATCAAAAGGGCCGGGAACTGGGGGAAGACGGGAGGCTAAGTTCAAGCCCAACATAAGGAGACACTGGTGCAAGTCTTGCTTTCGGTTGAAAATAGTTGTTTTTATTCCATCAATAGTCAGGATAAGAGATGTGTAACCACATTAACAATGACAGATCTTCACTCAGTCCATTCAAATGCCAGTCTCTTTCAGGGACTTCCACACAGGCACATCCAACTATCCAAGTATGACCTTACTCTTAATATCAACGCATAAGGTTAACCACTACAGTGGAAAACACATTTTATACGTTCTCTTGAAGATTCTGTGAGTCCATTTTGTATTTGAATGAAGTCTCAAGAAACAATATGTACCCTTGAAGGATAGTAATGTTTCAAGAGACAATGGCTGAGGACTTCCTACAGGATCTGAGAATCATCAATCAGTAGATTCTAGAGACTACGGACAGAAGCAAGGAGAGAAGGAAGCATTGAACGCATCCTAAAAATACCACAAAGACAAGAAAATCTTCAGTGCAACCGGAAAAAAAATGTTAGAGAAAAGTTCTAAGGAGCAACAATAAATCTGAAAGTTAATTTCTCCACAGGAACACTGGAAGCCAAAATTTAGCTGACTGATTGCTTAAAAATCTTCGAGGGGTGGGGGAAACTATCAATCTAGAATTCCAATAAAAATAACCCTGGAAAGCGAAAGTAAAAAGTAAAAGATTTAGAGGAAAAAATTGTCAGAATTCATCACCAGCCAACTTTCACTTAGAAAAAAAAAAAAAAAGAAAGATTCAGTATAAAAGCAAAGATTATTTCTAAAGGAATATATGAAAATAATAAAGTCTTAAAATTCTTAAAAATATATGTAAATTAACAAACACCATTTGTAGGAAGTAAGCTGAGATTAAATTATTTGAACACTTATTCAATTAAGTGTTCAAACTATTTCAATTAAGTTCAATTTAAATTATTTTATTACTTTGGAAGATGACAAATACTGACTAGTATTAGACTTGGTAAATTAAACCTTTGTACCATTTAGGAACAAATTTTTCGGTTTTGCTCATTCACTTAAAATTTATGTAAAAAATGGACTTTAAGTTCTATTAAATGATTTCTCTGTCTTGACTTACTGCCTTGCATTTGCCCCTTTAATTTCGAATTGTATTTATTATTGTCGTGGAGAAGGAGGTGTATGATGCGTGATTGAGTGCAGGTACAGACGTGCCATGGTGCATGTGCTGGTGACAGGAAATGGTGTCCAGGAGTCGATTCTCTTCCTCCAAAATGAGTTTTGAGGACTGACCTCTCCTTTGCACTGTTAATGTGACGAATTCGTCAATGAAATCTCAAACGTCAAACCAACCTTGAATTCCAGGAATGTCACCATTTTTTACGTTATCTATGGCATTCTGGTGTATCACATGGACTCAAACTGCCAGCAGTTTTAACGTGGGGCTTTGTTCTGTCTTGTTGGTCCTAGTTCACAAACTGATCGAGCTGCAATTCATTCCACTTTTATTAACCTGTCAAATTTTGGAATTAATTACTTTAGTATTATCAATTGAACTGTGAGTAGGCTACTGTTTTGTGGTCTAAAGGACTTTTGATAGTGTTAACTTCTCTGGTAAGAATTTATTGGAGGAAGAGGAGGAGGAGGAGGGGGAGGGGGAGGAGGGGGAGGAGGAGGTGTAAGAGCTAGAAACAGGAGGTGGAAGATGCCAGGAGAACAAGTTCCTTTAAATCAACATGAGTAAAGCTCATAAGAACTCACAGAGACTGAAGCAAAGATGGGGGGTCTCTAGGCCAGGCTAGACTAGTCAATGGATGTGCTCTAGATTCAGCAAGAGTCTGTCTCACTAAATAGAGAGTGACCAAGGAAGACACTAGTAACAGTCTGTGGTCTCCATGCACACATACACTTGCACTCATACACAACAGCAAAAACATGTGCCCACACACAGGTGAACACATATGCATTCATATATACCATATGCATATACACAAATAAATAATTATAAGAATTCACCTGTAGGTAAGCACGATGTGCACACTTTCAATCTCAAGGCTTAGAAGGCAGAGGATTGTGGGATAAACCCCTCCCAGCTACATACACCTTTATAAAAATCACTTATAAAACTGTCTGGATATATGTACTTTGCTCGGTAAGGAGATTATTTCTTGTTTATATTAAGCTAGTTTTGTTGAGACGTATTTCCTATATCCATTAGAAAATTTAATATTAGAACTATGTCTTCTATTTATTCCTCTTGTTACAGTTGTATCTGTCATTTGATGTTTTGTTCACTTCTAAATTCATTTGGTTTGCATATATGTGCTTTTTATCAATTTTTATATCCACTTCAAAGAACCAAAGTTTTATTCATTTGTGTGTTTTGTTGTTATTGGTTCTGTTTTTGTTTCTGAGACAAGGTTTCTCTTTGAGTAGTCCTGGCTGTCCTGGAACTCTCTCTGTAGACCAGGCTGGCCTCGAACTCAAGTATCCGTCTGCTTCTGTCTCCTGGGTACTGGGATTAAAGGTGTGCACCTCCATGTCCCAGTTAAAGAACCAAGATTTAAGTTCATTGAACTCCATTATCGTGTATGTATTTTCTGTTTAGTTAATTTTGCTCCTAATTATATTATCTCTTCATATTTTTTGTTCTTTCCTTGAAACTCTTAATTTTGACTCTTAGCTCATCAAATCTCAGCCTTTTCTAACACAACATTTAGTGAACAATGAATAGAACGATTACATAATTTCTCCTGGATCGTTGTTTGAGCTATCCCATACGCTTTTGATACATAGTATTTTCATCATTAAACTCTGAGCTTTAGCTTAATTTCTTTCTGTGGTAATGCTCTCTGATGAGTTTGTAGGTTGTTAAGCTGCTATTCTCATGGCTGTGACTACATACCTGACAGAAATACTTAGCGGGAGAGGGATATATTTTAATTATGTTCTCAGGAATGTTCTTTCCTCTTTTTGAGGGCATGGAAGAACAGAGATGCTCACATCATGTCAGACAAGAAACATTGAAAGAGAAGCCAGCTAAGCATCTGGTATAGTTTTCAAATACATTCCTAATGACCTATATCTCCTGGTGAGGCCCTACCTGCCAATGTTTCCACAGTCTCCTGAAGTATCACCACCAGTTGGATACCAAATACCACCAACACAAGCCTGTTTGGGACAATTAAATACTTCAACCTTAGCATTGCCCTTGTGAGCCCTCAACACTTGTGGTCATCTCGTAATAGAAAATATAGCATCTTGTCTACCTTTAAGAGTCGATGACAGTTCTAACAGTGTTTACAAGTCCAAATTTAAGTCTTTTTCTGACACTCAAGATTTTCAGAGGCCCAAATTCCATACTTCTAAGACAACCTATCAGAGAGTAAACATCGCCTTGGTGAAGGGAGAAATGGGGATACAGAATAACAGATGAGAAAAAAGCAAGACCAAAGCCCCCAAATCCATCAGGACAAAAAGCAGTAAATCTTATAACTCCACATCCAGTAAGAGGCATATGGCATCACAGTGTGAGCGTGAAGCATTTGAGGCTGCCCTGCCCTGAAGCCTGGTTGCTTGCCCTATCTAGTTTGAGGACTGGCTACACTCATGTCTTATAGCTTTCCTTAGCAGACCCTTTACATTCCTGGCATGTTCAACATTCTGAAATTTCCACTGCAGCTTGGGCTCTCCTCTCATATGTATCTCAGTGATTTTTCTAGAAGAACTCTGACCATGCCACATGTTACCTGGGTCTTTCTTCAATAGTTTGATGGAAACCTCCACCAATTTCTACAACTCTTGCGTATATGTTCAATATTATACACATGGTGTAAAAGGCCGAGCTGCTTGACCAATATCTGGATCCTGTTAGACTATAGCTTTAGTAAACTCTAACTCATGGGGCTGAGATGAGGGAAGGATCCTGAGGCATCCCTACGTGTGCAGGTGCCCTGGTACTGTCTTCTGTAAGCACATCTGATCTTGGCCCTTCGATGGACAGTCTGACCTATTCCTGAAATGTTCCAGGTATCTTTGCTATTCCCAGTGGGAAGCACCAGGCTTCTTTGTAATGATGCTAATCTTTGCAGAAGCCATGTTTTTCAGAACCCCGATTGAACATATGTTTCTTTTCTGGCCGAACTGCAAGATTTAAAAAAATCTGCCTTGATTTTTATTCACAATTTTTACTATTAACCTAAAACCAGTCACTAATAACCACACTGGGGCTGAATCCCATAGTCCATCCATTACGTCTAGATTCGGCCTCATGAAGACTTTCAAGGACACAGAAAAGTGGTAGGCATGTTTTGTGCCACGATATAACAAGAATGGCCTCTACAACTCTCATTCCCTCTTGAAGCCTTTAGAAACAATCTTTAGTGTCCACATCTCCTTACCAGAATTTCTAAAAGCGCCATGGCAAACCGTTAAGCTCTAGCTTCAACATCCTAGCTTTTCTCTCCTCTGTTTTTTTCTTTTCCAGTCCCACCCCTAACCCCCAAACAGTTCCAAAGCTTAAGAACCACATTTTCTGAAATGGCAACAGCAATGATCTTATTTCTCTAATACCAACACTCCATGTTAATTAACCTTTGTGGCTGTGACCAAAACACTTAGCATAAGCGGCTTCCTGGAGGAAGACTTTATCTCAGCTCACAGTTCAGGGGACTCCCTCATAATTGCTAGACACCGTGCACGTGGACAGAATGTCACAGTAGCCAGCACTTGTGCCAGAGGAGTCAACCTCACTGTAGGCAGGAAACAGAAAGCTTGAGGCATGAAAGGGCTGGAGGGAGAGGTGTCCCCAAGGACTTACCCACAAGAGTACCTCCTCCAGCTCGTCTTCATCTCCTCAAATTTCTGCAACCTCTTAAGATAGCACCACCATCTGGGGACTAGGCTTTTAAAGCCTGAGTCTGTTGTGGGCATTTTATATACAGATCATAACAGAAGTGCTGTGAAGGTTTTTTTTAAAATGCCAAGCTGCTTTTATCCAAAGTTATTTTTCGTAATTGTCTTTAAATTGTGGACATGTAATGTGGTTTACAGGATTCAGACCCTTGGCATTTCGAGTTATTTTGCAACCTAAAAACATGCTCAATATTCATATATGCATATTTGAGGAAATATGTGTGCTTTAATTAGTTGGCAGAGGCTTTAAAAATGAATTTATATGAAACCAAGTCTGTTAACTGTATAGTTTAAAAACAATTTACAAAATAAATTGTATTTTGTATCCCAGCAATAAAGTGATAAACATGAAATTTATACATGATATCAAGCAATTTATAGAGTTGCAATAAAAACCACATACCTGGCAAAATGTGTCAAGACATCTGTGGAAAAAAATTATAAAACTTTACTGAAAGACAGTAAATAAGATTAAAGTAAATAAAAAGATATATCTATTCAGTTTGGAGGCATCAACATGACAAAGTTGTCAGTTTTCCCCAGTGGTGTGTGTATATATGTGTGTGTGTGTGTGTGTGTGTGTGTGTGTGTGTGTGTATACATGTGCACATGTGTCTGTGTGTTTGGGGGTGCTTCTAAAGTTCATGTGAAACTACAAATAAACAGGCATATCAAAGACATACCCAACAAGAATTAAATGTCAACGTCTACTGTGAAAGCACGACCATTGCTGCAGTCCAGAACTAATGCGGAAAGCCATGAACTAATGAAACAATGCAGAAACCCAGAAACAGACCCAGTGGTGGGCACGCACTTCACTACAGACAGGAGGCTGTACATCAGTGGAGAGAGGCTGGTTTTTCAATATGAAGAGCTGGGACAGCAATTTGTCCCTAGTAAGAAGAAGAGAAACTAGACATCTGCTCATACTAACATACAGAGCGCAGTTCTAAATAAATTACAAAACCGACTGTAAAAGCTGAAACTAGAATAGAAATATAAGGGTAAAGGTCATGATGGTAGGTAAGGATATATCTGTGAGGCCACACAGGACAGCAGGACAGTGCATAAATTTGGAGTGTGCATGGACATATAATTGTATCTATATTCTATATGCCTGAATTTTAAATATTTTTATGTATGTACGGAAACATGTGTTTGAATTTTGATACAATGGTATACATTCATATAAAAATGCCATTGGGCCAAAGAAATGAAGGAACTATAGCTATATGCTCAGTATCCATGACTCTGAAGCACAAGGATGAATCACAGGAGCACCTTAAGATTAGCAAAATTAGAAATGCAATGCTATGGTTACATGAAATTGTGACTTCCTAAGAGCAAATAGCGAGGCAATGGCTGATAACAGATGCTCCAAAGGGAGCATGACAGATGATCAAGAGGTATTCGGGACGCCTTACTTTTAACTGCAGATATACTTTAAACTATACATGTATACATGCACACACATGGTTTGTAGTATGATATACTTCATAATAAAAAGTTGAAGATAAGCAACTATTGATTTTATACATTGATTGTTATAACAAGCTGCCTTAATGAGGTTTTATTTTTACCATTTCTAACCATTTCTCACCAGTTCTTAGTTCTTATGTGATAGCATAAACCATGTATAATGATTTTTTTCTCCTTACTTATATTGATACTTATTTCTTCTTATTATAATTGCATTGGCTGTAGATCCTAGATCAATGCCAAAATAACTGGGGCCTTTTAATGGTGTGCTTTTTTTCAGTCTCTCATATATGAGGAATCTTTGCATGGGAGAACTATCTCAAGATGAAGCAAGCTACCACTGGGAAAGGGCTGTGAGCCATATGAAGTAATTTCACTTGTGTACCATTTGCTCGTTCATGTGTATGACATGAGGAACCCTGACTCATGCCATGTAGTCTCCCATGGGGCCAGATGGAAGGGATTGAAATAGAGCAAGGGTTGCTTTTATTCAGAAAGGTGGGTGCTGTCAGTAATCAACAACCACGGAGGCCAGGGTAAGGAGCTTTCTCTGCTGAGCAGAGGAAGCTCAGGTCAGGTTTGCCTTCAATTACAAAGTCAGCTAGCTCCCGAACAGGCTGGAGGGAGTTCTCTGTCTTAAACTAGACACCTGTGTGCTGGTGACAGATCTGTCCCCACAGGCCATTCTCTGAACAGAACACAGCTGAATCCAGAACAAACACCTCTCTCAAATGGCCTGTGTTTCATTTAATAGAGTTCAAATTGAGTATCTAAAAACATGGATGCTCTTTTATTTCCAGTTGCAGGTATTCCCCAAGCTTCCATTCTGTCAGTTACTCGGGACTTTCTCACACCAAGTTGCCTGACACTGCTATGGTAGACTGGCTGTTTTAAAACGGGACAACTTGTGAAGGGCTGGCTAAAAACATTAGGCCACATGCATGTAACATACCTGCAAACTTCCAAGTGGGGTGAGAGTAGCTAATTTTAACCACAACTAGTATGAGCAACAACACTGAAACTTTTATAAAATGCAGATCTCAAAATCTTACCCAACACAAGAGAATGAAAGTGTCAGACGATAACAGTTGCAATCTTAGGTTTAGTTAGCTATTACTCACACAATATCAAACCACCTCCCAAACACAGTAACTTCACACCATTCACACTGACTATTTTTTCATGAATTTGTAAGTCCCTTAAACAGATCATTCCCGCACATGTGATCATCTGTGATTTGGAATGGTGATTCTTCTGATCCTGGCTGGGCTCTCTCACTTTGGGGATGCTCGGTTCACTGAAGGCTGGTTTTCAATGAACTTGATTGGGTCTACTGGACCTTCAATTATATGGCGTCTCTGTAAGGAAGAGTATCACCTCAGGACCCTCAAGACCAAGTTCTTTGCATAAAGGAGATCTATTTGCCACAGGGGAACAGGGTGCAGAGATAAGAGACAAGGACAGGAGATAAAGGAAGAGGGAGAAGGGGAAAACAAAGGAGAAAAAAAGGGGCAAGGGAGACCCACAAGGAGTATTTGTTCCAGCGTGCAACAAAGGACTACCTCTGGATAGTGAGGAAGCAGACATGGCTCATAGGAAAATGGCGGGTTATAAAGGCAAAGGCAGAAACTCCATGTTAGGTTAAATGTCTAATTTTAACTGGGAGTGTTAATTAGGTGAGCCAAAGGGGGCTTTGGATGGCTGGACTTCAATACTTGATTAGCCTCAGGAGGAGGAAGTGTCCAAGTAAAGGAATAGATAGGCCTTGCTAGCTAGCTTTAGAAATGTAATCTAATGTTTTTTAATAAGGCAGAGGAAATAGGAGAAGGGCAAATCCTGCCAGAGCCACACTCACCACACTCCAGCTACCCAGCGTCCCTTCTGTCTCCTGTCCCAGAGACTACCCTGAACTCCCTCAAGATCTTGTGTAGAATGAAAGCAAGGCCTTGAAACTTCAAACAGGAGCACTGTCACACCCACATCCCTCATTCTATTTGGACTAAGGACATCATAATTCAGTCTACATTCATGAGAAGAAAAACACGTCTTCAGGGGAAGACCTACAACGTTCTATTGCAAGTGTCATGGGTGCTGTTTGGGGTGAAGAACTCAGTACGCTCCATGCAGCTGAGCTAAGTGCAAGGGGTCTGGCATCAGTCTCCATGTCATTCGCAGCCCATGGATAAGTGCTACCTCTTCAAGATTTCCACAGAGAAGGCCACTTGAGGCCTTCATGTCACTCAAAAAGGCTTTAATGAAGTCCCATGTCCTACTTCATTCCTAGGACCAGACCTCGATCTTACCAGCCCTACAAAGGGCACCACAAGCCTGGCTGACACCAACCGACATGCAAAGGCCAATACACTCATGACATAGAACATGCAACCAGCTACTCGTACTCTTGGATCAGCAACCTTTCCTATAAGCAAAAATATGCGAACACAAATAAGAAACAAAATGTTTCTCTACATCTCAAGGATGATTTCTTCAGGCACTTCTGAGAGAACAAAGCAGGTTAAACCAACTGAAACAGAGGCAGTGCCATCTCATAGCACATTTGGGTGGGGCTGGCTAAGCCTCCTTTGAGCCATTCAGAAGCTCAAGTGATGCTTTCTGGGATTGGTCCTGGTGACCATTCAACTCTTCCTTCTCTCTTTTGAATTTCAACATTAGTTATACTGGGATCCCCAGAGAAGCCAGGCACATATTTTCACTTCCTTGAAGCCTGGCCTTGTACTTTCTAACAGCTCTTAGCTGAGTCTGGTACTATTTTACCTGACCATCAGCAGCGCATCCCTTTGTCTGCCTCTACCTCTGATAGAGCTTTGGTCCTGTAGCTTCTTTAACCCTTTTTTTTGGTTATCGTATAACAAACATATCATTTTACGAAGTATAGTATGTGGTCTGAGAATTATAATAGTAATTAAGAGAGGAATACAAGAACCTGGGGTAACGAATGGCCACATTCTCAAACCGAATCAGGAACACACGGTGAACAGCACCCAAGCTGACATAGCTGGTATATTCAATAAATTCCAGTGTTATGGAAATATCAATATGTCTGTTTCTAACATAGTTCACATATGACATATGCTCATGATCAAGTGAAAGGAGGAAATTGTTTATCAGGATTCCAGGAAAATCTCATTTCTATTTATTGATGATCACTGGATCATATGAGTATCTCTAAACCAATCACTGTGAGGAAAGAAATGTGACACCCCGTCTTCTAAAGATGACAGAATGACAAATCAGTAAGAACAGAGGCACGCCAGGTGTCAGAATTGTTATAAGGAAAAACACAACAGAGTTAACGGCATCTGAATTTCGCTCGGCTTGATATTACTAGAATATAAAGATTGAAGGTGAGGCTCAAACACTATTGTAGACATCCAGGGAAGAACGTTCCAGACAGAGGAAGCAAGTAGCACAAAGACATTGAGGTAAAAGTTTTGCCTCCACAACTGGAGGCACAGGTGCACACAACTTCATCTCTGCTCTGGGAAGATGGAGAAGGGGTTTGTTAGTGGGAGGGGGGATGTCAGGCAGAGAAGTCCTTGAGCCTATGTCCTGATTTGTCCTCTGAGAAGGGTAGCTGGGAATTCCATTGCCATCCTTGGGACTGATCCAACAAATGGCACAGGGTGGGCTGGTGTGCCCTGCACAGGTTATCCAGGAACCTTTCCTTAGACCTGCTTCCCAGAGGACCTCGGATCAGCCCATTCACCTCCTTGAGTAAGCACGTTTCAGTACACTTTAATCCTGCCTCTCTTTGTCTCTGTTCACCCCAGCATCAGCATCTTTGATGATCGCAGGCCACTTGTTTTGTGAAACTCCCTCAAATTCCGATCAGTCTGAAGTTTCCACGTCATTAAATCCAAGCTACATACTTTGGGCAGAAATACCACAGAAACGATGCTGTGTCCTGCTCTCTATGTCATGTCAGGAGGAACATCGCATTAGTCACTTTTCTGCCTCTTTGGGTGAAAAGGGGGGGACAGATCATTATGATGGATAGGCAGGGCAGAGGAAGTATGCAGCTGGCTGGTCACATCTCATCCTCACATAGGAAGCAGAAAGACAGAGACAGAGAAAGAAACAGACAAAGAGAGAAAAAGAAAGACAAAGAGACAGAGAACAGAGAAAGAAACAAAGAGAGATAGATACAGAGAGAACAGGAAGTGAATCCAGGCTGGAAAATAACTCAAATCCCATAACTACTCCGTCCGGCTTGGCTGCACTTCCTTAACAGTTCCACAACCCAGAAGTCACTCAAGAGAAATGACTTACAGTACAGCCACTCATTACAGAGGTTGGAGGGTTCACCAGGAAGATCTAGAGATTTCAGAGTCAGGACATTCAACTCCACCCCAGACTTGAGGGAGAGGAACTGCTGTGAGGGTTGAGGTCTACAGAAATTCTTACAGGAGAGTTAGAGAGCTTTGAGGTTGGTGAATGAATTCAAGTGCGGAGAAGGCGGCAAGCCCCAGTGCCACAGGACACAACCCTTCCACTTGGGACTTTTTTGAACCTCACAGTTTTAAACTCTTTATCTGGCTACTCATCTCTAGCTGTGTGGTCTTCTTAATAAGCTCATAGGTGTAAAGGAAGGGCTTTCATAAGGTTTAATAATGTGCTTACCAGAAAACTTAAGAATGTGCTCATAGCTCAGATTGTATTTCTGGTGGACAGCGCTGGTCCAGCACGCAGCCTGGACAGAAGAGCAGAACTGTGGCTCTAGTGACTGAGAAGCCTGGTTGAGCAAAATCAGAAGAGACAGCTCAGGAGCCGGTGGCTGGCAACAGCAAGCAGTTATTAGGGCTCCCAAACGTGGAAGGGCAGAGGAAGGGGTGCTGACAGAAACGCAATCCCTCCTCTGGGTAACCCTGTGAAAGGAACTGCCTGACAGGACCCTCAGCCTTCTGGAGAGGGACAAAGATGACTGAAGATCACTAGGGAGCAAACTGAGGAAGTAAACAGCCTGGTTCCTCCCTCCTCTGTCTTCGATCTCCAAAGGGAATGGGCAAGATTGGAAAGAGGGCAGAATAGATTTGAAGGAACAAAAGGAAGGTACCCAGGACAGGGACTTAGTGAACACTCAGAATAAAGACCCTCCACACAGAAGGCACAAGCTCTTAAAGAAGAGCGCTGGAGACAGTAGACTCAGCCTCTACCTCCCATTTCTGAGTCCCAGATTAATAGCCAGTGAGAAACACAATCAATGGCATCTATGTGCTTAGAATAGTTCTCATAGCCAGGGACCACATAGGCATCCCCTTTATTCAAAAACAGTAATTTTGACGTCTTAGGGTATTTCAGTTCCGACAAGAAAAATATCAGCTAATAATACTAATAGCTACAATAATTTTCTATTTACTGAGTGCTTACCATGTGCTAAACACTGTGCAAAGTGCCTCGCATAAATTACAACCCAGTGTGGCTCTGTGCCTTTTCTCAGTTTCATGGTTGAAAATACAGATTATGCATCAAGATGTAGAGATGGAACTAATTTTGTCCCAATTTCCCGTGAGGTTTCAAGGGGAGAAAAATAAAGAACATCTAATGACAATTACCCTCGCGTGGCCATGATGGCACTTGGTGCTTCTACAGGTCACACTAAGCTATCATTAAACTCTTCCGTCTGTGCTTTGGCTGAAAGGAGAATGGCTACCCGAGGCACAACCTTGTCACGGCACTCACAAGAGTAAAAGTCAAGCCTCCAGGCACTCATCAAGCTGTGTCTTAACCACTCCATGGGGCCAAGTCCAAAGCCAACAGAGGCAAAAACATAAAAAATAAAAAGAATTAAAACGCCCTATCCATCCTGAGAACAATTCAAGGAAAAAAGGCAGCAGTTGCCGTTTCTTCCTTTGATCCAAGCTTCCCAGTCCAATCAGGATGGAGGTGTTCAAAAGAAGAGGTGCTTTAAACTTGATATAAATCTGGATATCGATGGCACTGGATAGGACATTTTCTTTGTTGAAATGAAACCTTCTCCATACTGGAACTAACCAGGGGACATTTTTATGATCAGAGAGTGACTCTGAAGAAAGCGGGAGATTTGATGCCAGGGAGATGGTTTGAGAAGTTTATAAAGCACCCACTATGCAAGTATAAGGACCCAGTACCCACCATAAAAGCTGGTCATGCAGCAGGCAACCATGGACCTGTCACCTCAGCTATGAAGAAACTGAGTGGAGACAAGAAGATCCCTGAAGCTATTGGCTGGCCTGTCTAGCAAATTGCCAGGTTTGGTAACAAATCTTGGCTGATGATGATGATGATGATGATGATGATGATGATGATGATGATGATGATGATGATGATGTGGGGGCCAGCAAGATGGTTGAGTGGGAAAGGAACCTGAATGAAGCCTGATGACCTAAGTTCAAAGCTCAGGATTCACATGGTAGCTATAAGGAGAGAAATGGTGCTTTGGCATGTATACCATGACATGGATACTCATGCATAGACACATGCACACTAAATAATAAACATTTAAAGAAAATTAAAAGGAAGGTAGAGGATATTCAAGGAAGACATCCTATGTCAACCTCTGGTCTCTACATGCATATGTGGACATGAGCACATTCACACACCTACACGAACATATGCTAACACATAACACATAGCACATGACATAAAATAGCTATGAATTTGCCTAGAGTTCCCTCTAAAGACCAGGAGAGAACAAATTTACATGTCATGTTAAAATGAGTTATGGATGGATGGGTTAGTCTGCCTGCTGTTGGGACCAGCACTGAGACCAGAGCATGCACATAGATTATTTCCAACCCACATGTGGGCCATTTTAATTTGACATTGTTCAGACAGCAACCAACATCTGTGTCTTTAAAATGTTTATTTAATCTAATATGCTATAAATTCAGCTCGAGGGGAAATATTTCTAAGAGCGGCATTTAAGGGTTGTCGGTATCCATCTTCAAAATATTTATCTGGAGGATGAAAGTTAGAATGTTTGCCACCATACCCAAAAGGAATCTGTTGTGTTGTAGTTAAGATTCACAGGAAGGAAATGAACATACCTGTCATAATTAAACACAAAGGGAAACACACACACACACACACACACACACACACACACACGCATGCTCTCACACGTGCACACACACGCACATGCACAGTTCTGAGGCCAGCAGCCCTGAGGCTTATCCCTTCGAGACGTGAAGAAATCTTGTCCTCCAGACAGCTTGCTTTATGTAAAAAGAGATGGAGACAATGTCAAAACGTACACAACGGACCCCATTTCCTACTAGGACATGTGTGATAGGAGATGGAGCAAGAGAGAATCAGGCATGTTGACCGTTTTTCTATGAAGACCTATGATACATAGATATGTATATAAGCTACCATCCCTTAATAAAGTACGTGCCACACAAGCCTGGTGATCTAAGTTCAATCCCCAGAACCATGCAAATGGGTAAAGAGGGACTAGCTCCACGGAGTTGTCCTTTTACCTCCTGATATGCAATTTGCCATGTGCAACTC
This sequence comes from Rattus rattus, assembly GCF_011064425.1. Classification (NCBI taxonomy): domain Eukaryota; kingdom Metazoa; phylum Chordata; class Mammalia; order Rodentia; family Muridae; genus Rattus; species Rattus rattus. Next base: position 92,884,675 of record NC_046161.1, on the reverse strand, counting down.
GCCCCCAACAGCAACGATGATAAAATAAATACTAGACAACTACTACTGGTGATGATGAAAATGGTGATGAAGATGATGGTGATGTCAACGATAACAAATTAAAGTTTAAAAAAGAAAGTCTAGTCAGTCCCCAGTCATAGTCTGCCTCCCTCTGGCGGTCTCATCATCATGACCTGATAAGATCATTTCACCTTCCTCTGCCTATCCCTAAAGCCACTGGTCAATCAGGATACATGCACATAACACATTGGCACCTTCCCACATGGTCACTCAAAAGTGGAAAACCAATGCTAAGGCTCTGGGAATACACGCCACCTTCTCCATCCGAAAATCACAACGTATTCTTACTCTCTCACATAAAGTGCAAATCAGCCACACCAAGTCTTTCCTCGTTATCTTAAGGGACTTCTCTCAAGGGCCACCAACCTTGTCTTATTCATCTCTGTATCCTCAGGTCGCAGCACTGTATGTGGCACTCTACACACTCGGTACCTGAAAAGACACCCAAAGGCTGGTTGTCATACCCCAGAAGCATAAAGGGCACTACTGTCTGCCACTGTGGTCCTTCCTTGCTCATTGATAATCAGAGCTGGTTTCCGGGACTTGAAGCTTCTTCCAACTCAAACAGGCTCTGTAAAAACAAGCATGGTCTTCCATCGTGGGCATGGCCACTTGATTTCCATGGATTTCAAATACTTAGGAACCTAAACACTGGGGAACTTTTCAGCACTCTGATTCCTGGGCCCACAGATTTGACTACAGAACAAAGAAGTCCACTTGTTTTCAACTTTGAGTCATACGTTTATTTGATATCATTTCCTTGCTAGACGAGAATACTTTGCTGGAGTTCAATTCAAACTATCTCCCCTCTCAACACGCGTATCTAACATGAATAAAATACCTTTGCGACTTCTTGTTAGACCCTGCCAACAATCCCACTCCTCCTGCTTTCTATTTTGATTTTGTTTTTCTTAGCATTGTCATAAACAATTCAAAAACGGTATTTGTTCTTCCTCAGTTCTCTTTGCTTTCTCCCCATCACGTTAGATTCTTATTTCCAGGGCTACTTCTCATGTGGTCACACTTACAGTGAAATAATCAATCAAGTGCAGTTTCACAGAAAATGTATTAGCTTGCCAGAGAAAAGCCTCTTTCCAGGTGCTTAGCCCAGTTATTAATATTGAGAATGAGGACTGAATTGATGAGCAATAGAAAAACTTCTAACTAGACATTGCTATTAAAATTTGATTTCCCCATCCCTAATGAAAGAGCTGCGTATGGTCTATTTCACTGTATAAATCCTCATTCTTGCCTCTGTTCCGATTAGGGCCTGATGTGTCTTTATTAGCTCGGGGTTACTTGAACCCTGTTTGTGTGATCTATGAGTCGGAAGTCAGAAACTGCAGGTTCAATATTTGTTCAGGAATCACTCCTGCACTTCCTGTGCCTTCGCTCGGCTTAATGTCCGTAATAAATCCTTCATATCCACAATAGGCAGTTCTGCATGCTGGTTTCAATGAGTTTTCCTCAACTTTGTTTGGGCTGATGATGTGGCGGTTCATAGCTGTGAGCAGGAGGCTCGGAGGCTCTGCCCAGCCCGTCCTTCATGGCCAGCCTCTGACCCGGAAGGAAATTCTGGACTCCTGTGTCTGATCTTGGTCCAAGAGCAAAGAGTCACCGGGAGGAAAAGGTGTGTCAAACACACTCACTGGAGGAGACTCTCACACAGACACAGACGATTCTCTCCCTCAGAACATTGGCCACGCAGTGGTTGAGTCAGGAGAGTAGCGTACAGAACCAAACCAATGTGAGAGGTCTTGTAAGATTGCCCCAGCATTGCCTCTGGGACTCATCCCATGCCCAAGTCTCCGGTCCACTTAGTTTCCAGTTCTAAAACCTCCCTTTTAACTGTGGAGGCTGTGAGGCAAAATCAACCTCTCATGGGATAAATACTTCGGAGGTTTAGTCCTTTTTATTAATATTGGATATTACATATTCCTGCCTCACACACTGGTTGCATAACCAACCAAGGTGGATTTCACTGCCCCAGTTTTTCTACTGTACTTTAAAGTCCTAGGAACATTATATATATATAAAATAGCTGAAGATTCTTCCTCTCACTCCCAGAATGCTGCGGTTCTGCAATTTAAGTCTTAGGAATAGGCATCTTGTCATTTTCTCTCACTCTCAGGAAAGAGAGAGAGCAGCTAGTGAGGAGGATGGCTTCCCAGTCAGCATTCCCCTGCAGTCCAGCTCTTGTCCACCTCTGATGGCTTCCCAGCATTCCCTCTGCTTTCTTTCAGCAAAGGCACTCAGGCAGCATACCGTTGTCAACAAACGTAGTAACAACAGCAGTAATAATGGAGTTGTTCTCTTTGGAATTTAAGGGAAAAAAAAGATGCTCATCTATGAACCTCTCTACGGGATCCAGAGCCTCTTTAATTTGTGTAGCTACCTCTCTGTCTCTCCTTCCTTCCCTTTCCCCAGAGGGAGAAGAGGAAAGTAAGAGTCACTTATAACAGACAGAACTTGTGAGCCATGCGCGGTCTTTGTCTGGGGAGACTCGGGACTTGGCACAGTGACCTGTCAGACACCCTCTTGACTGAGAACTTTACAGAGAAGCAGGCTCAGAGAAATCACCTTCTCTTCCTTCTGTTACCCTGCTCTCCTGCACCCCAGCCTTCAGCATTCGCTGCCCCTAAAATACAAATGTGATTCCCACATTTGGGGGTGCCTGGGAGTGCGTCTGGATAGGCTGGGTCTTACTTTCCCAGTCCTCTCTCCTGCTGTAACCCACCATGTTCCTCAAGCCTAACCCTCCAAGTCCTCACCTTCTACAGCCTCTTCTCTTTCCAACCTACTCTTTCCTCTTCCCCAGAGCCTCAAGTCGCAGCTTTCTTCAACGCACCAAGACCCATGCCAAATGGCTTCTGTGATCCTCCTGACTTCCCGGAAAATCACACTTTATCCTCAGACACACATCAGACCCAAGCCTGGCACGGAAGCTTCAGAGTCACGTGCAATCCTTTCTTGTGACAGGTTTGGCATTTACATGACAAGCCACATCAGGCCTCTCCGAGGCTCTCAGAAGCCTATGAACTATCCGCAGAATGTCATGTATATATTCCCTCTAGACTTTCCCTGCAGCAGTCTCCTTCAGTTTGTGCATGTGTGAAGTAGCCTGACTTCAAAGCAGACCCTATAATTCAGTTTGTACCTTCTGGCTTTCAATTCGGGCTTGTATTTGCATCCTTCTCCTTGGCCCACCGTCACGGACTATATCTTGACCTGTATCTCTTCTCTGTGTCAGCAAAAGGGCCTCTCTGGAACCTCAGCTCAACGTCTGTGGAAAAATGGTCATCCATTTATTTAAAGTTTCCATGGGGCTTCCTGAAGTGTTCTTTACAACTTTTGCCTGGCCCATCTGTTAAATCAGACCGTGCTGCGCATGCCCGTAAGCGCTATAAATCTCACAGGGTCCGGCAGAACTTTGGAGAATGCCTCTTGCCCTGGACAAATTGTGAAATGAATGTCTTAGATGCACCAGGCCTGCAGAAGGTCTTGGCAGACAAAAACAGCAGGCAAATACACTATCCCCACTCTGGTGCCAGTTAACCTGGCATAGCCTCTACTGCTAGTGGCACATTCCGCTTCAGCAAAGAAATGAGCTCTTGTCTCTTCAAACGCTTTATCATCTGGGGCCGTAAATGCCCTTGGCCCCAGGATGGAGTCACTAATCAATCTTTACGTTTATCTCCTTTTGCTGTTTTTAGACGAGGTCATCTTGAAACACCCGGGTTTCTTTTGAACTTGCAGCAATCCTCCTGCCTCAGCCTCTCAAATGCTAAAATGACAAGCCTGTGCCTTCACACCCAGCTCTGGTCACCAGGGATTTTAAATAATGACCAACTTAGTTACTGCCGCTTCCTTTGCCTCTCTCCTGTGGCCAGGTTGGCCAGGTTTGTTTGTTTGTCTGTTTGTTTGTTTTTGTTTTTGTTTTCCCTTCTATTTCAATTCAAAGTGGAGAAGACATAGTGTTCCTTCTCATACAGAGAGATTGCAGCTGACTTTCCTGGCCCACAGCCAGCCTGCCCAAGAGGAACATCAAAGAGAGGACCTAACACATGCATACTTTATTCACAATTCAGACGAATGATCATGATTTTCAACCATCAGATGGCAAAGTGGGAAAAGGCATTGGTTCAGTACTACTGTGAGTGTTAAAGGGAGAGAGGGAGGCTGGGAAACAAAAAGGAAGCAGAAACCTATCCCCACGCGTCTCCAGTCCTGACAGAGTTCAGAAAGATCTAATGGCTGGAGGATCCTCCACCTGCTATCACCCTTCCTGTTGTACCCAGAGCCCCTCCCAAGTTCTCAGACTCCAAAATCAGATCTAATTAAAAGAAAATGGAAAAGGACTCAGAACCTTTTCAGCTCTGGAGAACATGCAGACAAATAAATTGAGAAGTGGGAGAGGTGGAACTAACCCAATAATCCGTGAAAAGCTCATTTCCCTCCCAGCCGCCACCGACGCAACAGTGTCCTTCCTCCCTCCCCATTCCCTGGTTCAGGGGCAGTGAGTGAAGAAATTGGCTAACAAGATCAGAAAATTTAATTACAGCGCTGCCGTCTCCTTCCCAGAAGTTGCCTGTCACACTTCCTCTTTGCCGATCCTCAGGATGTGCTGCCTCTGAGGAGCTCAACTATCTCCCTACGTAGGCTCCGGACAGTAGACACAGACCCTTTGTTATGGGGGTTTAGGAGGATTAAAAAGAAAGATGAAAAGAAGCAGTTGGAGAAAAAGAATGCCATTACCCTTCATTTCCTTTGGTCTGCCCAAGCAACTTCTGCCTTGGTCTCAAACCCTGAAAAGGACTCCCTGGTAGCCAAAGGCGTGGCTTCCTAGAATTATAGACCTAAAGAGAGGGTCTGAGACCCTCAGGAGAAGCACGGGAAATGCCAGTAGGACTTGCAGGAGTAGCTTCCATGAGCATCATGGCCAATAACACAGGGAAGTGTTTTAGGCTCAAAATGGGCAAACACTCAAAAGAGTAGAGTGATAGGGTCAGGACCCCTTCTCCAGCTAGAATTAAGAATGGTGTCAAGGGCTGGAGAGATGGCTCAGTGGCCAGGAACACTTGCTGCTCTTGCAGAATTCCCAGGTTCGGTTCCTAGTACCCAGATGATGGCCCGCAGCCATCCAGAACTCCAGTTTCAGAGACTTTGATGCCCTCTTCTGACCTCTACAGGCACCAGGAATATACATGGTAAATAAAATACATACATAAAATAAATCAAAGAAGAAATGGGAGGAAGAGAAGTGTCAAAAGGTCCAGGTATTTACTTGTGCAGGGGCAACCATTAATTTATGGCCAAACCTAGTCCATAAACCACTTAAGACAGAAATGCTAATTTTTCAAAATCCAAATGTTAGCTAATTAAAAATCACTCCTTCACTGGCTCTTCTATTGCTGGGTAAAGCGAGGCAGCAGGAAAAGCTGCTGTTTATGTATCTAAGACATTCTCCTCTTTATGAATACAGCCCTCCTGTGTATACACCAACCTCCGCAGATTGCCTCCTGAACTTTAGGGCATACTAGCAATAAAAATGGTGGTGAAGAAAGACTGAGGTCTTTTCAGCTCCAGAGAACAGAAACCTCGGGGAAGCTATCCCTCGGACCCATCAGAGCTGGTAGGAAAAGAGTAAAGAGAAAAGACAAGGAACCAGGTAAGGAAGACTAGCCTGAAGCTTATCATTATGGGCAAGAAGGGTCTTCTGGGAGAGTAGTGGTGGTCATTTTGATTCCGCTTGGCCTCAGGCACTAGGACAGTCCCCAAGCAGTAAGAAACCTGTTAATAGTACTTCTCAGGATGTTTCCAGCCATCCCAGTTCTAACTTCTGCTTTTCATCCTCATGGTCACAAGAAGGCAGAAAGTTGGGGGGCATTGCTCTCACAGCAGATGATCAGACAGAGGACAAAAGCGTTTCTGAAAATAACAGCCAAGACTTGGCTTCCACTTCATAGCTAGACCTGAGACACAAGGCCACATGTAACTTCAAGGGGTACAGGTAATTGGACACAGTTACCCCTCGCTGACTTAGGAGTTGTCAGTAAAGAAGATCATGGGTGTTTGGCAAATAATTGGCAGTGCAAGTCAAAGGAAGTAAAGGACGGTGGGAAAGCAGTAGGCTATGCCTGCCAGTAAAGCCAGAAGTAGGCTTTTTCCAGGCAGTTGCCTATTGGGTGTAAACCCAGAACAGACACTTCACATTTGAAAGCATGTGTACCACTGGAATATCATTCAGCATATCAGACCATGAACAGCATGAACTGTCCCTGGGAAAGCAAGAATAAACATCGTCTTTGTTGGTACCCAGCAATATCAGCATACAGACTAAGCCTGTCCAGTAAAAGAGAGCAAAGATGGTGAAGATTCCGTCTGAGATGAAATGTCCAGGTAATAGACCACGTGTCTAGACGCTCAGTTCTGTAAAGAGCACCAGCAATTTTCTCAGCCACGGACAGGGCTCCTAGGACTGGACTATCTGAAGGAAACACCTGGGAAAGAAGAACCAGTTGGAAAAACCAAAGTGAAGGCTTTCAACAAAGGTCCTCAAATCCCTCCCTACATTCTCTTGGCTCCCTCAATCCCTGGCATTAAAAGCAATCATTTGGAAGCAGTAAGATAGCTCAGTTGGTTGCTGCCAAGCCTGAGCCTGTGTTCCATCCCAGATCCCACAAAGAGGCAGGAGAAAACAGACTCCAGAGTCTTACTCTGACCTTTATAAGTGTGTTGTATGTATGCCAAACATTCCAGCATGTGTGTGTGTACACACAGAGGTATAGATATACATGGATAGATAGATAGATAGATAGATAGATAGATAGATAGATAGATAGATAGATGGATGGATGGATAGATAGATGATAGATAGATAGATAGATAGATAGATGATAGATAGATAGATAGATAGATAGATAGATAGATAGATAGATAGATAGATAGACGGACGGATGATAGATAGATAGATAGATAGATAGAGAGAGAGAGAGAGAGAGAGAGAGAGATAGATAGATAGATAGATAGATAGATAGATAGATAGATAGATAGATAGATAGATAGATAGGCAGGCAGGCAGACAAACAGACAGACAGACCTTTTTAAGCACTCATTTGGTCTGATTCAATTCTGGAGCAGTAGGTCTGGGAGCCCACACATAGGCTCTATTTGGCAAACTTGGTGTAGCAAGCACTATCATGGGAGGCCTTCCAAGAACAGCAGCTCGCTCCCCTTCTCCCATTGCTGCATTGCTGGGGACAATCGTATAGGCTCACATTCTCATACCCAGCAGCTCAGAGCGACCCTTGGGCCTCCTGTCACCAGGGAGATCTGCTGCCCTGACTATTTCAAACATTTGTGCACAGAGAAATTGAAACGTGGGTAGTGCTTTAGTTCTAAAGAAACTGATCAAGGAAACAGGACCAGGTAAATATGAACCACTCGGGGCAGCTCTTCTGATTCTTCTCACAAAGATAAGAAGGGCAAAGGTTGACGTCTTCCATCGGTGCGCACCAGGGGATGCTCAGCTGAGATCTCATCAGGCTGTGGTTTGTTTGCACATCTTTGATTCATTTCACTACCCCAGGATTCATTGCCCATCAGCTGAGTTTGCTGTGGACTTGACAGCATTGTGGGGCCTTCCAGATGGTATTCAGCTATGACACTCCATCCCAGAGGGTTGCTCTTAGAAGAACTAAAAGGGGGAAACTGTTAATAGGAAAATTGCCTTAGCAGCATATAGATCTTCAGGGTCTATGGAGTGCTTGCAAATCAATTTCCTGATTCATTCCCAATGAAGCCCTGTGAGGTCAACTGGAGAGGCAATGATGTGTGGTGGTTAAAAGCTCAAATTCTAGCTCCTGATTGCCTGGGTTCAAAGCCCGGTTCTGTGGTGGACTAGCTGTGTAAGTTTTCCCAGCCTCTTGGTAACTCAGTTGTGTCATGTGTTAATGCAGATAGTCCATTGACAGCTCTCAAATGGAGTGGTTGGGAAGATTAACGATGCACACACAGCATGTGGAAGAGAGCCTGTTGCCATGACGTGTTTGATGGGTGTTCAGGAGCCATTTTCTCCTAATTAAAACATTGCCTCCTGGAGGTAGAAAGGTAGCTCATAATACTGAGATTCTCAATATGCTCCCAAATTCATAAAGCTCCTTCAGGAGGCTGTCGGAGTACACAATTGCCAGGAACAAGGAGACTCTTTGCTGGAGCCACCCACAAGTTGTACAGGAAACTTGACTGATGAAGCTTTCCTGAGCTGTTGCTCATGGTGGGGTGGGCTTTTCAATGATGCTGTTGTCTGGGTCACACATGGCCCGGAACTCACCTCTCACCTTTGGTCCTGTAAGCAACCTCAGGAAAATCATTGGTTTATTGCCTTATGTGAACTTGTTTCTTAGATCTGTCATCAGTGTTTTGTCTTAAGTATATAGAGGTTTGCTCACATAACACAACAGTGTTCGTTGTTAAAATGCTGTTTTCTAAGTACAGGAACCAGGTGGTGCTCAGATATGGGATGTTAGAAGTAAAGGAAATCCAGTTGCCTTTTATGACGAATATAAGCCGATACACCCTTCATGAGAAGATCCACCTAGGGTGATGCTATTCCCCTCAGAAGAATAAAGAAGCGAGTCTATACTTGCAGACTTTCTCCTCATCATGTCTTCTGAAGGTCTGTCCAACCTAAAGGAAGCCACACAGTCAGCCACAGGAACCAAGATGCAACTGAAGTGGCTGATTTATACATCAACATAGCCAGGTTATGGCATCCAGCTCCTAACTGGAACACCTGTCTAGGTATTACCATACAGGTACCTTCAAGATGCTATCAGGGATGGGGGAGATAGCTCAGTGCAGTGGTTTAAGTGGAAATACCCAACCAAAGGCTCATAGGGAGTGGCCCCTTTATGAAAGGATTGGGGAGTATGGCCTCGTTGGAGTAGGTATAGCTAGCAGTGCGTCACTGGAGTTTCACAAGCTCAAGCCAAGCCCAGTGTTACTATATCTTCCTCCAAGCATGGTGCTACTATTACTTCTTGCTGCCTACTGATTTGGATGCAGCACTCTCAGCTACTCTTCATCACTGTCTACCTGCATGATGCCACGCTTCCCACCATGACAACAATGGACTAAATCTCTGAACGGTAAGCCAGCTCCAGTTAAATGTTTTCCTTCACAAGAGTTGTCATGGTCATGGTGTCTCTTCACAGCAGTGGAAACCCTAACTAAGACACACAGCCAGGAAAGTGCTCCTCGGACAAGTGTTAGGACCTAAATTTAGATTCCCAGCTCCCAAGTACAAAGACAGGCATATGATATAGAACTACAGTTCTGGCACTGGGGAGGCAGAGACAGGAAGATCCCTGAGGCTTGCTGGACAGCTGGTCTTTGCTAAATCAGTGAATTGCAGATTCAGCAAGATACTCTGTCTCAAAAGATGGGAGGACAAACTGAGGAAGACACCTACTATTGACCTCTGCCTCACACAGGCACAGGCATTCCTATATGTATATACTACATTACACACACCCATAGCGACACCCACCCACCCCCAAACACACAGAGAGCATTATTAATGTTTCAATTAAAAGCACTTGACTAAGGCAGATGACCCTCTGTGGTGTAGATGAGACCCATCCAGTCAATGGAAGGTTATAATAACAAAGACACAATAATGAAGAGAAAGAAGTTCCCCTGGGTTTGTAGCATAAGAAGCCATCTGGTGTCCTGCTGTGTATGGAACTCAACACTTCAATTTCCGGTTACTGGCCTGCTCTAGAGCTCTTGAACTTACAAGTTCATATAACCATATAAGCCCAGTTCTTAAAATAAGCCCTTCATACACATAAATATATGTATACATACAAGCTATGGCATTTTCTGTGCTATTCTTCGATCCTCTGGAGAATCCTAAATGCCCTTCCTAAGCAGTCAGCTCTTTCTTATGCCCAGTAGCACTGCTGGTAATGTCTGTTGCTTATTTTTTTTAGTTCTTTATGCTCTTTAAATATAATTCTCCACTTAAAAAATGACAACCAAAGGCCAAAGCATGCACAAGATGCCCCAAGTGTTCATCACCTCGCTAGACCTTAGAAAAGACACAAAATACCATGCCACATCCTAGGTAAGTAGTTCTGACCCGTAGGACAGTCTTGGAGAGGATACTGGAAACCAAGATGATGTTCATCCTGGCCCAGAAGAAACCAACTATAACTTTTGCACTTGGCTTTTGGGGAAATGTGTGTGGTATTTTGCATTGCTAAAGTAAAATATTTGAGACTAGATCCTCTGTAGATCCTTACATGCCCACAGTTCTGAAGGCCCATGAGAATGGCGCTGGTGTGTACTCAGCTTCGATAAGATCTCCATGGCAGATGCTATCATGTGACAGAAGAACTGTGAGGGTGGCAAGCAGCACCTGCAGGTAGGAGATTCAAGAAACTGGACAAATACCCCTCACCTATCTTGTTCTTTGGATAATTCAGTCCAATGAGACTTTTATCAGTGAGTATAATGCCCCTATTACCCAGTTACCTTTTGTCAGACTGACCCCGTGAGTGTGGGGTGTGTGTGTGTGTGTGTGTGTGTGTGTGTGTGTGTAATATATGTGCACATGTGCATGCATATATACCTGTGTGCCCATATGTGTGGAGGCCAGAGGCTGAGAGTCTTCTATTCTCATTTTCTGCCTTATCTTTTGAGACAGAATCTATCACTGAGTCCAGAGCTCACCATATATTTTGGTCTAATGTTATGAAGATTTCAACAAGGATGGCTGTAACAATCATGTGATAGAATGTCTACAACTAAGAGGCTCCTCTGACAAGGGGCAGATTGTGATATTAAGTAGGCAGTGATAGTCCTAATAGAGGGTGTGGAGAAAGAGAGGCCTGTGGTGAGTTGACTTTAGGCATATATGGTTGAGAGGATAAGGCAGGCACAGGGAAACATCACCTGGAGCTGCAAATCCCACATAGAGTCAAGGCTAAAAATGTCAGCCAAACTGTGTAGGGTAAGAGGTTAGGGCTGGAAAATGGATAGATTCACAGAATGCATAAGGAGGAGAACAGAGGATGAGAGAAAGAGAAGACAGAAAGTTGGCTTAAATGGAGGTAAAGAGGTGAAATAGGACTCTGTTGTATTACTAGAAACTGGGGAGGGTAATGGTAAATGAAGGATATGGTATACTATGTCACACAGACACACACGCATGCACACACACACGCACACACGCACGCACGCACATGCACACCCATTGTATCTATGACCACTGGTCAGTTACAGAGGACGGAAGCCACACTGCAGTAACTGCTTCCTTTGGTTTCGCATTGCTTTTCCAATCCCTTTGGACATAGTATCGTCCCTTGAGGGATACTCAGAGGCTTAGCCATCCCCAAATACCTAGCAAAGCCAGGATAATGTCCCAGATCTCCAAACAATTAACAGAGTTTTCTCAATATAGAACACCAAATGCCTTGAACTCTGCAGGGGTATGGTGTTATATAAATCGAAACGTCAGGAATGTTGAACATCCTAGTCAGCTGGAGCTGACAGTGACCATGAGGTCAGCCCACATCTGTTCTGTCTCCCAGCCACCCTGAGGAGGCTGCCCACCCCCTCAGATACCCCAGCCCTCTCAAGGAAGAGCACAAAGATAAACAGCTGCTGGGGAGCCTTTTTTACTTCTTTACTTCTGCTCTCTTCTTGCCTCCTGCCTCCCAGAGCTTTCCTTGATGGATCTACCATGTGCTTCTGTGTATTTCTTTCTTTCCAATACTGAAGCAATATATGCATCACAGTGCATACATGCCACATTTTTAATAGCAGACTTTTGAAATGCCAGAGGTCAGAATCATTGTGTGTTGAAATAAAAGGCAGGGCTGGAGGGTGATGTTTGCCTGGAACCCAGAAAAGCCATAAGAAAGGTCAATGACCCTACACTTGGCTGACTGACTTTGTCTAGATTTTTGCATTCACTCTCCGCCCCACCTTACGGCCAATCAAGACGAAGCAATCCTATGTGGCTCCTCCTTCATTCTGATAGAAATAGTGCCGGATATTTGGCCTAGAAGGAAAGAAACTAATGGGCCCCCAAGAAACCATGATCCTTCCAGAAGTTACTAAGCTATTCAGAGCTACCTGAGAGAATCACAGCCTTGACAACCCAGGAGAGACATAGCTGTTTATTTTTAAAGTGTGATTTAAAGCAAGGTTCATAAATGATGGCCCATGGGCTAAAGCTAGGCTGCCAAATGTCTTTATAAATAAAGTTTTATTAGAACACACTGTGCCTATTCATTAAACATTGTCTATAGATCTCTGGCCTAACTGAATAATTGCAACAGGAACTGGCCCACAAAGCCTAAGCATTTACTGCTGACCTTTACAGAAACAGCTGACCCTGGCTTTAGTATATAGGGCCTTGATTGTCCTCACGCGCCTTCTTATTCCAATTCCCATCCAACACACACACAGACACACACACATAGATACACACACAGACACACACACATAGATACACACACAGACACACACACAGACACACATACACACAGATACATACAAATACACACATACACACAGATACATACAAATACACACATACACATAGATACACACACAGACACATACACACACATAGATGTACACACATACACAACATACACACATAGATACACACATGCACACACAACATACACACATATACACACATGTACACACACATACACAACACACACATAGATACACACACATATACAACACACACATAGATACGCACACATACACACCCATAGGTACACACACATATACAACACAAATACACACACATACACAACAGACACACATAGATACACACACATATACACACATACACAACAGACACATAGATATACACACATAGATACACACACATATACACACATAGATACACACACATAAACAACATAAATATACACACATACACAACAGACACACTTAGATGCACACACATATACAACACACACATAGATACGCACAACATACACACACATAGGTACACACACATATACAACACAAATACACACACATACACAACAGACACACATAGATACACACACACACAGCTCAATGCTGCCTTGTCTTTTTCTTCCTGCCAGAGTCCCTTCCTCTCTGCATCACCCAGCCCTTGTATCCTGCTAATCTTTACACCCCTATCTCTGGCCCTGCCTGGGTTGTTTCCCCTCTGCGTCTCCCTGCCTTACGTATGTCCATGAATGACTGATTCTACATAAACAGAGGGGGTGTTGTTTTCTCATCTGTTGAACTCGCCCAGAGACCTGCTGTAATTATGAAAGTGAATGGGTAGGTGCTTTGTATTCATCAAGAGAAGAAAAATCAGAAAGAAAACAGAATCCCTCTTCAGTTCTGTGCTCCTTCCCTCCCCCCACGTGGTTCAGTGGCGCATAGAAGGAAAGGTCCGTCCTTCACACATAGTCCTATATCGTTCAAAACACCCTTAAAGGACGTCATTGTACAGACTCTTTAGTTCAGTTACCTGAGAAGCAGTCAGCAGCGACCCTGAGAAATTCTAGCCCACATTTGTAATTCAAGTTAGGAGACGTTAATTGGAAGCATGGTTCTGTAATATCTTTGTCTGGGAGGGTTTCGGTCACTTGAGAGGTATTCTACAAGTGAGCAATTATGGGGTCACAGAAGAAACTCAGCAACAGCCATTTCATTTATTACAGCACTCATCACAGTCTGACTTCTAGGATAATTGTGAAGCGATGAGCAAATTGAGAACCAAGAGTATTCTTTACTCGTTTTCGTAACCATCGCTCCCCCAGCCTACCCAAGGATCTTATGTGGTGACTGCCACATAGTAATAATGAGCTACTGTTAACCACAGTGGCTTCTTTGTGCCATGGAGACATTAAGCTGTTCGAGATTAGATTTCATCCTAACGAGCACTTTGCAGGCAATTGTTATTAGTGCCATCTTGCCCTTGAGGAAACTGAGGCTCTGAGAAGTCAGCTGGCCACCTGAAGTCCTGGTCCCGTAGAGGTACTGCAGCCTTCTATTGCAGAGTCTAGCTTGGGCTCTGTCTTCAAGGTCCCCTCAGTTGTGTCTCTCCTTGATGACCTGACATTGACCCTCAATCTTAGTTTTGACCCTAACTTTTCTAGCCTAGCTTCATGACCAGTCCAAGGAACATGGCCATTCTCCTGACTCCCCTCCTTTGTCGCGCCCAGTACTCGCTCCTTAAACAGGTGGATGCTTCTAGGCCAACCAGGAGGAATAAGAATTGGCTATCATGACACTGGACGGCAGCAAAACATTTACTTCTTTCCTTGTTTCCAGAAAGGGGGAAAGAAGTGAGAGTCTCCACTCCAGAAAACTTAACAAAGGGTACAGCAGCCTTGCGAGAATTTTTCCAAATCTGGTCAGCAGTTCTACAAAACAGGAAAATGGAGGGTCTGATGTAGTCTGAATGTGAAATGATCCCCGTGGGCACACGGAGTACTCACTCACTTAGTCTCCCGCTGGTGTGGGCCGCTTTGGAGGCTATGGAAGCTTTAGGAAGGGGAGCCTCATTTGAGGAAATGGGACATGAAAGGGGCAGGGCTTAAGGCTTTATAACACGATTCTACTTCTGTTTACTCTCTGTCTCCTGACTGCAGAGGCAGTCTACCCAGCTGCCTTCACTTCACGGTGTGAACTTTATCCCCTTCCTTCTTCAAGTTGCTTCTGGCCAAGCATTTGGTCACAGCAACTAACGCAAGTTCTATTCTAATGTGACCCACTTTTTACCTCATTGGCTATCACACAAGTTTGATCAATCCATGGCTCTGACGATGACGGCATTGTAAGAGTCCTAGGGCCCCTCCTGCCCTCACCCCAGCAGCCATTTCCAATGAAAAGCAAATAAGCCCAGAGGCCCACCTCCATGAGCACACTATGCAAGGCTCACAACCTGCCCCAGACGTAGGCAGACGACACTGAGACTGAACTCAGTCTCCCCACAAATGACTTAGGTACAACCAGTGCCCAGTCTCCAAGGTACTCTGCCCCCCAAAATTGGCAGAGAATGCTGCCTTCCCTACACACCTGCTGACCCCACACCCAGAGAATCTGAAAATGGTTTACTGCTCTCATTAATCCGCACACTTACATTCCAGTAACTCATTTAGAGCTGATACTGCTGCCTGGGCCAGACACTCAGGGTTCTGGCTGAAGATCCTGGCCTCCGTAATCAAGTAGATCTGCCCCCACCAATCACCAGCCCTCCTTCCCTCCCTTCCTACTTTCTGTTTCTCACCCTTTACAGGAGAATCAGAGAAGGTGAAATTAGAATGAATTTATGAACTGTGGTTTAAAAAAAAAGGTCATGATGGATTTTCCAAGATTTTCAATCTCCTAAATTACAGAGGAGAGAGAGAGAGAGAGAGAGAGAGAGAGAGAGAGAGAGAGAGAGAGAGAGAGAGAGAGAGAGAACCATGTTGTCTTCTGGGGCACATAACAGATTTCAGAAGGTTTTAAACAGGTTTACAATAAACAAGAAAGTTAAGAACTATCAATTCGTTTGGCAAGTGTAAAAACTGAAAATAGCTAAGGAAAGTCCCCCTGTGGTCCATCCATCACCAAAGCCCTGGATGCTCTCCCTCTTTCTCTCCCACCCCTCCTTTTCTCCAGAGGATGCAGTGAGAGGTCCCGACCTGTTTTGGTTTGGACAGAAGTTCCCACTCCTCTAGAGATCTCCGGAACTCTGAAGTGTGTTCTCTTGGCCAATAGCCTTTGCCTAGAAGGTCACATCTGACTGACCAGCTCATCTTGCTCTTACTCTTCCTACTTCTTCTCACTACAAACATTACCCTTCTTAGAAATCGCCACTGTGGTGAGGTGGGAAACAGGATATAGAAAAATGAAGAAATGGGAAAACAAGGCCAAGACCCCAGGCTTCCCACACTCATCATAGCCACTCTGGCTTCAGATGGCCTCAAGTTTAAGCAGCCTTGTAATTGCACATTGAGCTTCAGCAGTGCTGCTGCTGCTGCTGCTGCTGCTGCTGCTGCTGCTGCTGCTGCTGCTGCTGCTGCTGCTTTCTAGGATCAGTGGCCCTTGTGGTCCTCATCTGAGCAATGATGATTTTGAGGATTCTCTGTGGGAAAAAACAGTTACTGAGCCCTACAGTGCAACAGCACCCCAAGTGCTTCTATTGGTCCAGATTTCTCCAGTGTTCTCCAGGGTGGCATTGGACCCAGAGTGTCACTGTGCCATCAGGCTATAGCTGTCCCATTGGTACCTCTGAACTGTCACTCAGCTCATAGCCAAATAAGACTGCTTCTGGAATTCACTAAAAAGGATGAGAAGGGGGTTGGGGATTTAGCTCAGTGGTAGAGCGCTTGCCTAGCAAGTGCAAGGCTCTGGGTTAGGCCCCCAGCTCCGAAAAAAAAAAAGGATGAGAAGAAAATTCTTTTAGAAGGTGTACAATTTGGCAGTTAAATTGTGCAACAGAAGTTAGGCAACTAAATGTTGATATTAATTTACAGTCTCAGAGAAGTAGGTTTCTGTACAATGAAAAAAAGGAGTCAGAGTCTCGACCACTGAGAATTCACCAAAGGGTGGGTCTTTGTGAGAATTTCCCAATCTGGCCAGAAATTTGAAAGGATATGAAAATAAAGGTTTTGTTGTAGTTTAAATATAAACTTTTCCCATAGGCTCTTGTGATGATCACTTGGTCCCTGCATGGTAGCACTGATTTGGAAGGGAGGGAAAGAGAAACAGAGAGAGAGAGAAAGAGAGAGAGAGAGAGAGAGGAGAGAGAGAGAGACAGAGAGAGAGACAGAGACAGAGACAGAGACAGAGACAGAGACAGAGGAGAGACAGAGAGACAGAGAGAATCCTGGTAGTAGATAGATGATGATCATGAAGATGCATAGATCAATAGATAGATATAACTGTGGGATTTTCCACCTGCACCCCAGTTCCTGAAATAATAATCCTAAGATTTATTATTCATGAATAAATGCCTAGGCCATAAGCTTGTGTTTGTTCTCTGACTAGCTCATAACTTAGTTAACCCATTCATTCTATTCTGAATGCCATATGACTGGTTACCTCTTCTCAGTTTCACGGGTCTGTCTCCTCAGGGTTTGAGACAAATCTGTCACCCTTGACTCTTTCCTGGAGTTCCTCTGCCCCTAACAAGATTCCAACTTTCTATTTTCTGCCTCAGTTAGTAGTCATCAGCTCTTTATTGACAGGTAATGCTTCCACACAATACACAAGAAAGGGATTCTTTCTACAGATAGATAGATAGATAGGTAGATAGATAGATAGATAGATAGATAGATAGATAGATAGATGATAGATAGAGATCAATAGATAAATAGATGATACATATAAACATACATACCTACATACATACACACAGATACATATATGTATGTATGCATGACATATATATCATCTATATAGAAATACATACATAGATGGATAGATACATAGATACATACATAGATGGATAGATACATAGATACATACATAGATGATAGATAGATAGATAGATAGATAGATAGATAGATAGATACATAGATACATAGATACATAGATACACATATATACATAGATAGATATTAATTGATAAATATAGAGATAGATTATAGATAGGTAGATAGATGGTAGATAAATAGATTAGATAGACAGATAGATGGATAGATAGATAGATAGATAGATAGATAGATAGATAGATAGATTAGATTGATTAGACAGATAGATTAGATAGATTGATAGGCAGAGAGAGAGATAAGAGTAGTCAGGGTTATTTGAAATCCTTTCACCAGCTTCTCTCCCTGGCATCATCAACATTTGTGGTGGCTACTGTGCTATTGGTGTTGTTTTCACAATCATACTCTTTCTTTCTTCATCATTTATCTAAACAGACTTTTTAATAAAACAGCATGTCTATAAAGACAGGAAAGATGCTGTATATGGAAGGACAACATGGAAAGGAGGGGATTCGATTTCATGAAACAGCCACTCAGCAGGCCACTCTGAAAAACTTCATTTACACCCTGAGACGTGTCATTGTAGTAGCTGGTCCCTGGACCACTTGCTTATTGGAACCCTTTTCCAAGTGGCAACAACTCAGCCCTCCCCTCTAGTCTCATGTGTGGCCTCAAAGACTGAGGGCAGTGTCTCACATGTAATTGATGCTGTTGTCTGTCCTTCTCAATAGCCTCCACTCCAGCTGCCACTGCAACTCCCCTGGCCATGTTTGAGGTCACTCTTCTCTGACAGAAACCACAAGATCATCTCATTAGATTCACAAAAGACCTTTAACAATATCCAACATCCGTTCATGATAGATGTTCCAGAGAATCTAGGAATACAAGAGGCATAGCTCACATAAGAAAAGCAGCATACAGCAAGTCCACAGCCAGTGTTGTGCTAAGCAGGGGAAAGTTCAAAGTTTTCTTACTAAAACCAGGTACAAGACAAGAGAATCCACTCCTCCCATCCTGCTCAATATAATGCTTGATGTCTTAATTAGAGCAATAAGACAAGTGAAGGAATTAGATGGAATACAGGTAAGAAAGGAAGAAGTCCCAGTATCTTTATTTGAAGATGAGATGGTTCTATGAACAAAAAACTCCAAAGACTCCACCACAAATCCCCTATAGCAAATGAATATGTTCAATAAAAGAGCAGAATAAAAAATTAGCACACAAAATCAGTGGCCTTTCTGTATGAAAATGAGAAACATACAAACAAAGAAAGCAGGGAAGCAATCCCAGTCACAATAGCTTCAAAATAATAAAATATCTTGGAATAAACCTAAACAAGGAAGTGAAAGCCGTGCACAATAAAAATTTTAAGACACTGAAAAAAGAAATTGAAGATGCCGGAAGATGAAAAGACCTCATAGGCTCGTGGATTGGTAGGATTAATACTGTAAAAATAGTCTTCCTATCAAAAACAATCTGCAGAGTCAGTGAGATCATCATCAAACTCCTGATGCAATTCTTCACAGAATTAAAAAAATATCTTAAATTATATATTGAAGCACAAAAGACCCAAGATAGCCAAAACAATATTGAATAACAAAAGAACTGCTAGAGGTACCACCCATCCCATATATCAAATTATACTACAGAGCTCTAACAATAAAAACAGCATGGTACTGACATTAAATAGATACAGTGATTGTGGGAATAGAGTTGAGGACTGTATTAATTACTTTTCTATCACTGTGATAGAACGCCATAACCAAGGCAAGTTATAGAAGAATAAATTTATCTTGGCTTAGCTCTTGTGGTAGACGGAAACTAGATTCCTCACCTACACAAAATATGACTCCAGATGGATCAAGGACCTCAACATGACACCTGATACCCCAAGTCTGACAGAGGAAAAAGCGGGGAATGTATCTGAATTCCTTTACATAGCATAAGACTTTCTGAACAGGATTTCCATAGCACAGGTATTAAGACCAATAATTAATAAATGAAACAGGCCTCAGGAACCTAAAATGTTTCCATACAGCAAAGAGCATTATCACTCCAGTAAAGAGACGGCCTATGGGTTAGTGTGTAGAATATACAAAGAACTAAACCAGTAAACCTAACTAAACCATGGAGCATAAAGCCACAGTGTTCCTAAAACATAAAACACAAATGGCCGGGGAGCTTTTGTTTTTAATGCTCAACATCCTTAACCACCAGGGAACTGTAAATTAAAACCACTTTGGTATTTCATGTTGCCCCAATCAGAATGGCTAAGATCAAAAGAATACAGAAGAACAAAAGCCGACATGGACAATGCCAAAAGGTAGACATGTGTTCCCTGCTGGTGGGAGCACATACTGGACTTGATTCTGTCTACATTTGATTATCATTCCACCATACTCAGCTGAAAAAAGGCCATGTTTGTGCCGGTTCTTCTTTTCACGGCCATCTCTTGGAGGCTTCCCTTCCCCCTGCCTCTGATGCTCTTCATTCCGATACGCCAAGTTCTCCATCAGTGTTCTAATTCGGTAACCCACCTTGTGGAAGAATCCTAAATGTGATGCCTTAGAGTTCTCCACACATGCAGTCCACACCCAGGGAGATTGCTGAAATGATAATCAACTGTTCTAGTCTATCTGGGACCGACAGGATCGCCGAACCATGAGATTTATCAGAGCTAAAGTTGGACAGTCCCTACCAAGCAGGATGGACAGCGAGTGGGTGAGGTCAGCTAGTAAATATAAGAAGGAAACAAACCCAGGTCATACATCCAAACATTTGTTCTTTCAAAGCATTGGATTACTAAGTACTGTATGCTATGTGTTTTCGACACAGAACAGAAACCCGTCAAAGAGTGATAAGCCAGTGTGTCCCATTTTCCTCAGAGAAATATATGTGGAGTAAGCCTATCACAGAAGCTTCTGAGAATTAACTGATAAAGTTAATATATCACCTAAGTGTAACACTATGTCCTGGTATGCCTGGGACACTACCGATTTACACCTGTTCTCTAGACATATATTAACAACACTCTCTTTTCAATCTCAAAATGTCCTAGATAGCATAATAAATTATATAGTCACCATCACCACCGTATCCCAGAGCCAGCTGATTAGGCTCTTGATTAATTGGGTCTTTCCCCAGAACTTTAACTAAAACCCAGCATGACTTCCCCTGCCATTGACAGAGCAGGCTTGCATGCCAAACCAGTCACCCACAAAAGCCTCATTTCTCCAGCCCAGCTCTCAGCCAATAAGAGCTCACACAGCCAATGGAGCAGCCCTGCCCTGACTTCTAAGCAGAAACCAGCCTGAGGAATCAGTCCTCACAACACTTCAAAGACGCAATCCCAGCATTAATTGGCACGCTGCAAAGATTTATGCACCGTCCGTCATTATCTCCCGCTGAGAAACAAGACAGATATAGGGCATCCGGCAGGTCCTTCAGAAAAAAACGTGTCTTGACAGATCTTTGAACCTAAAACGTCTTAAGTAATTGGGACACCCACTCAGGGACACACAAGATAAATGACCTGGTTTGTAGAATACCCACGCCCTTGACTGCTGGCCCCTCCCCATTCTCCATTTCTTCCCCTTCTCCAAACCCTCAGCCCCCAGTCTTCCCTAACAGCCTCCTCTGGCATCTCCTGTTCATTAGTATCTCCATAGAAAGACAAATTGGAGCAGGAAGAAGAAGGCCATATTAGTCACTGACAACATGCTATATGGGAGAAGAGGTGGAGATGAATGGTTCGAGTCTGACTGTGGATTGTATTTGTGAAGGCATTACCTGTTAGTGTTGTTTTCTAGTTAGTAGAAGCTGGATACTCAGTCAGTCACCTGAAGTAGTCAGCAGTCCATAGGTGGTAGGCAGTGTGGATACCTGTTGGGAGCAACCAACGTACCCGCTGTAAATTGTAGGATAAAAGAAGTTCCTCTTGGCAGACATGAAGGCTACTTGGTGTCCAGTGTCCAGTTCACCTAGTTTTTCAAAGTACTCAGAGGAAAGTAAACTCATCTATATTCCTTTCATTTCCTTCCCCTAGCTCCTGGATATACACACATACACATGCACACACACACGCACATACACATACACAGACACCCACACATGCACACATAAACACAGAGACAGACACATACACATGTATACATACACATAAACACGAGACATGCAAGCACATACACACAGATGCACGTGCTCACACACACACACACACACACGTACACATACACATACACATACACAGACATGTACATACAGAGACGCACAGTAATAGACACATACACATGCACACACACACAGAGATATACATGCATATACACACAGATGCACATGCTCTCTCTTTCTCTCTCTCTCTCTCTCTCTCTCTCTCTCTCTCTCTCTCTCTCTCTCTTTCTCTCTCTCTCTCTCCAGGTCCACTAGCTGTGACTTTCAGACCGTCTGACTGGGATGGGAAAAGGAATTTCCCATACTGTGCCCATTACAGTTCAGTATCCATTGGCCATCAGCCCTTACATACAGCATATAAAAGTGAGAAGGACAACATCCCCACCCTTTGGAAATTGCCCATCTCCATCTAAACTTATAAAGAAAATGGTAAAGATAAGCAGAGAATGTCATTATGCAGAGGCCCATCCTGAAGTAGAGGTGGTGAAAACTTCAAGACATACCAATGTCCTTGTCAAGCCTCAAGACTTGTAAGAATGAGCCCAAAGAAGGGGAGGAAGCCAAATTCCTGAGTCCAGAATTTAGAGAAGAAAATTCAAAGTTTTGTGTATTTGAAAATTAACCTATCAGATGTCATTACTTTTAACTCAAAATATAATATTTTCAAAAATAAAAACCCTTGGGTGTTTTCCTGATTCTAAGAGAATCTCTTATACCTGCTGAGTTTGTTATAATTTGATCAATAAAGTCAGGGTGAAAGGTCAATTATGACATGGTTGGTAAATAAAATCAACTTCCTGTAGCAATCATAAATTGTAAGTTGAGAGAAATAAGTTCAGTGTTCTATAGTAAATACTCCAACATTCTAAGACATATGTAGATGTATCTTTCAAGGTTACCAGCTTTAAGTCAACAGACCTTGGAATTATCAAAAAAAAAAAAAACTTTTCATGCATGAAAGCAAGCCTTCAGTTCTCTTAGTAAATAAACTTGCTTAGAAAGTCAATTTTTAATACTAGAAAATAGATTAGCTTAAAATTTTAGTAACTGATATGTATTTATTGTTTTTTATCTTTCTAAATGAATAATTGCAGATCATCCATTAATTGATACTTATAACACTTATACTAGCCAATTTATATAAGGCATCTGCTCATGTACCTGGCCTCTGTTTCCTTTCCTGAGTTGTGGATAAATGTCTGATCTTTCCACTTTTAAGAGAAGCTTGCAGGGACCCAACATGAGGTACTTTGCAAATTGCTACTCAGCTATGAACTTGAGCCTTGGCTCTCTCATCTCTGTGTCTGTGATTTAAGCGGAGAGAATCCTCTGGTTTCAGGAAAGGGCCCTTGGAGGAAAAGATGTGGAAGCTCTCTGGGTGGTCAGACTTCTGGAGATCCAGCTCCTTGACCCTCATGGCCCACTCCCCAGCAGCCTTGGGAGATTTCTGCTCCCAGATCCAGGCATTTCCTCTGTCCTATGTCATGACCACTTTTCTCCCCTGCTTTGTCCTTGGTCTGTTCCAGTGGCTGAAGCACTAGGGCAAACCCTCCTCCTTCCAAAGGTAACACCACTGGAGCCTGTACTGATTCATTTTTCTCAAACTAAATCAAACTAAAGGGCCCTGGGAAACGGGAACCTAATTTGAGAAATTGTCTCCTTCAGATCAACCTGAGGAAATGTCTGTGGGGCATTTTTTGACTAATAATTGATGTGGGAGGGACTAGCCTTCTGCCAGTGGTGCCATCCTGGGCAAGTGGTCCTGGGTTGTATAAGAAAACAAGCAAGTAAGCCACTGGCAGTGGTCTCCTGCTTCATGGTTCCTGCCTTTAATTCCTACCTTGACTTCTTTCCATGGTAGACTGTGACCTGTAGGCCAAATAAACCCTTTCCTCCCAAAGTTGCTTTTATAATGTTGTTAATCACAGAAATAAAAGCAAATTGGTACAGAGAACGTGTATGTTTTCTAACAGTCCTGTTACTCTCTACTCTCTTCAAGAGGTATCCAAACTTCCAGCCCTACTTCTGGGATTCCAAAGCGCATGAATTCAGTTCTTCACAGTATCTATGTGCTGGAACCCTCAACCCTTAGAAGCCAAGGCCCAGCGTCTTTCTGTTTCCAATACTATCCTTACCATTCCCAACGGGGCAGAGCTGGGAACTTGTGCCAAGTGGTCATTTATTCCCATAGAGCACAGCCCGAGAACTTCCAAAGCCTGGAGAAATCTCAGCTGAGACTATTTGGGTCTCAATCTCTCTGCAGGCTTTTACTTCCAAGACCGACAAAACCCATCAGCACTACTGAGGTCTCTTCCTCCAAGTGAAAGCACCACGTCCCAATCAAATATACCATCTAAATTCTGTGTGTGTGTGTGTGTGTGTGTGTGTGTGTGTGTCTGTGTATGTTTGTGCACACTCATGTGCTTGTATGCTTGTTTGTATGGGGGTTGAGGAAGACTGTCACAGGCTGTTTGCTTACATTTATGCAAGTATTGGGTCAAAATATATACCCAATGCCTGTGGTTTCACCTCTCTGAGAAGTATGGAGTAGAACATGGGTACCTAGAAAAAGATTTAGAAATTTTTTTAAATCAGAGACAGAAGTTATGAAGAAGACAGGGTGTCAGGCTAAAGGCAACACCATTTGTTGCGTGTTTCAGAGGGGAAACTCCCTCCATGTGCCGGTGGACCACATGGAAGGCTTTGCCGCAGCTACTGTGCTATCAAGTTTAAAATCTGACTGTGGCAGTTCAAAGCGTTATTCTGTAGATTAGAAAGCGTGTACTTCAATGAACTAAGGCTTTGGGGGAGCTTACAGCTCTCTAAGTTCCATTTCATTAGTTATACTCAACAACCCAGGCAATCGCTTCTCGGTTACTGGCAGGATTCAAAGGTGCAGTGGGTGAGTAACTACATATGCTTCTAAGAAATCAATCCTGACTGGAGGATACCATCAAGGGCTTGGAAACCGGCTTTATGCAGTAGGGGGAAGAGATATGGTATGATCTTTTTCTCCAAGGAGTCGTCTTTCTGGACAAGGAAGGATCAGAGCTAAAAGAACAACTTGGAAATCAATCATTGAGGAAACAAAAGCTACATGCAAGCATTAGGTTACCCAACAAAGCAATGAGTGGCTCTGGAAGGCTCTTGGCATGCATCCTGGTAGAGCTGGAGGCAGCAGGGCAGGACAGAAGAATGAGCTTAACATAAAACCAAGTGGTCTTGAGGCAAGAACTTGGTGCTCCAGATGCTTGGGCAACAAATACACAGCTCCCTTTCAGGACTCCAAGATAGGGTTGAGTTTTCCTAGCTCCTATCTCCACCAAACTTCTTCCCCTGTCTCTTCTTTAAGATAGTAGTTTGTAACATTACTACATACCAAGGGATAACACAAGTTATTGGGTGAATGGGAATTATGTGTTGTTAATATTAAAGTGGCTAAAGATATGTGTTTTCTTCATTAAAAGCAACCAAGGCTATTTCTACCATGACATCATTTCACTCTCTTGCTGTGGTAGTCAGGTCTTGGATGTTTGGAAGGGACGCAAGCCTAACTCACACCAGTCTATGTCAAAGAAGGATTTATTGCAAGGTTATTGAATATCCAGGTCGCCATTGCTGTATAACAATGTACATCGAATGCTTCTTCATATTTGTGAATAATGCGGACTGAGGAGTTGGATAGGGAGGAGTAGAAATTGCTCTTTTTCATAGTGTTAGAGCCTCAATGGGGAAGACTTAGTGAATGGGGAAGATTTCATTTGATGGCTAGACACCACAATTATCTAAGTTCACTTCCTCACCTTCTTGCGTGTCTGATGTTAGCTGTCATCCAGGACCTAGGCTGGGACATCTGTAAGAGAATCTGTGTGTGAACTCTCTAAGCCCATCATAGAGTAGCCATCCTCAAGTAATGGAGCTTCTAACTTTATAGTTCAGGGCTCAAGTGAAATCTTCTAGCTGACAAATTGGAGTTGTACCTTTTACTACCTACTATTGAAAAATGTATAGTATCAGTCCTGTCCTGCTGGTTTAAAGGCATACCGTAATCCCACTCAGGTCAAGGGGAGTAGAAATATACTCTACCTCTCAGTGGTCACAATGTTAAAATAATTTAGAGACAAGGTTTTAAATAACTCTGAGTCATTTTGTCTAACAGTGGGAAGCAGATTCTCTGCTTTTTTTTTTTTTTTTGCATACAGACTTTTTTTTCTTTTAGTTCTTTCTCTGTTACTAGATACTGGCTTCATCTGGAAAACAGAAATGGGATCATCTAGGGCCAATTGTATGATAAACATGGCCCCTGGAGGCCTGGCCTTTATTTTTTCAAGCCATTCTCAGAGGAAAGGTAATTATTGTAAGACATGAAGCATCTTCAAATGGCCTTCAGCATGTGTAATCCAGAATGTTCTCTTCTGTGCCGGGGCAATAGTAGGTTGCCTTCAATGTACTACAGAGCAAGCCGTACAATATCTCACTACATATATGTTCTAAGCTGTGTGCCAGTAGTGGGGAAAGAGAAAAACTAAAATCCATCCCTTCTGACATTAACTGAATTTTACTATGAGCTAACATTCTCTTCTCTAAACACTGAATACTATGAAAAATACATGATGCTAATATACACTTTAATATATTATGATAGATATTAAATTATATATATATATCATATTTATAAATATAATATTATTAAAATATTATATAATATATTAAAATGCATGTGTTTAAAATAATGAGCAAGTGAATATTCTAATTCTAAACACATGAGTCATTTACTATTTAGCACAGTAGAACAAAACAAGTTATACACAAAAATATCAGTGAAAATTACATTCAGACAAAACACGCCATACTTTTGAAAAATGAAAGGAGGGAAAGTGGTGAAAAGGAAAGAAGGGAACAAGCAAAGGAGGAGGGAAGGAAGAAAAGAAGTGCAAACAGAAAAATGATAGTAAGAACAGCTAGAAAAGAAAGATGCATTGTCATCAAAGGAAAACCAACGAGATAGACATCTGATTTTGCGCCAGACATAATAGAAGTCTGAAGACAATGGAGTGATTTTCAAATGACAGCAGGAAAAGAAGCCAAGTGCACAAGTAATGGCCAACCTGGCATTATAACCTTGAAAAAAATACGCTTTCCTCCAAATATTATGAAATCCACCTGTTGAGAGACAGGTCAAACCTGAGCAGAATGGTGACCCTGCACTGGAGGGTATATAAAGGTTTTCTTTTCCAAGAGTTTGCAGGGGTCAGATACCCTCAGACTTCAGAAGCCAAGTTCACACTGCAAGGAAGATGCCATCAAGATCTGCATGTAAGTCCAGCAAACATGAGCTGACACGGGGACGAAGCCGTAGTTGCCAAGAATTAGAAGAAATGAAAGCACTGCAGAATCTGATGAGTTAGTTACTAACATAAAAGGGTTGTGAGCTACGAGTCTTCATTTATAAACAATGCGACCATATTAAATACATTTTAAACCTCTGGTCCCCAATGTGGTTGGCCATTTACCTGTAGAATAAGCATGTCTGAAATAATCAGAGACATAAAAGAACTCTTAAGTAGGAATTTTTTAAAAGGTGTTAAAAATATCTTAGGAAAAATTAAGAGAACTCCTATAAATTAATATTATTTAAACTAGTATTTTCAGTAACAATTTAGACATAGAAATGCTGGAAATTGAACATAGAAGTCTGGAAGACAAATCTTAAAAGCTAGCACAAGAGAAATTAGTAAATAGAAACATTAGAAGTCCTGAAAGATGGGAAGAGAGGGTCTAACACACTTCCCCAAAACATCATATTTGAAAAAAAGAATATAGCAAGTTGAAATTCACAAAGTTCATGCATTAAAATTTTCAAGACCTGATAAAATAACATTTATGCTTCAGACTGAGAGAGAAACATTTATTTCAATCAAAATTAAAAATCAGTCTCCAGACTAAACTACCACTGGGAACTGTAGAGCAAAGACAGTCTTAAGACCAGTGAGAAAAAAGTTATCTCCAGGATCAAACTGTACACTGACAGCATTTGCAAGCCACATCAATAGAAATCTGAATAAGATAATCATTTTCAAAGTGCTAGAAGAAAATAACTCTCACTCCAATATTTGGACCACGTTAAACATTGTCAATGGCCTTCGACCAAAGATGGTCAGTAATGCATCTGAATTTGAACAAGGTGGGTTTCCTGTTGTTACTAACAGATAAGTGTTGGCCATGGTGGGTAGGAACAATTGTGGGAAAAGGTGTGTTTCATGAAGAGGACGATGAAAATTAGGCATGGGGTCTGGGCTCTGACAGGGCAATTTTAAGAAATGTTTGAGAA
Source organism: Rattus rattus (assembly GCF_011064425.1). Classification (NCBI taxonomy): domain Eukaryota; kingdom Metazoa; phylum Chordata; class Mammalia; order Rodentia; family Muridae; genus Rattus; species Rattus rattus. The sequence goes on along the minus strand of NC_046161.1, from coordinate 92,856,622 downwards.
ACTGAGATGTTTATTCTGGATGGCGTATCAACAAAAAGTAAATATAATTTTCTGACAAGATATCTCCACTGTCACAGGGAGGGACGACTACATTGAGAATAAGCTGTAATTGGCTTTCATGAAGTTGCAGCCTAGTAGGTGAAGAGTGGTTAGTGGCTTGTGGTCGTGCAGTAGTTTTGTTTAAGTGTCCATTAGTGGAGCCTGTGTCCAATAAAGAAACCACGTGGTTAGCTGTAGACATATCAGTTGTAATAGCATTAAATAATAACATTAGCTGTAAAATCAAATCAGTTCCCTGTTAGCAGGACCTTCTTGCATGCTTTAAACTTCCATTCACAAATGAAGAAATAAATGAGAATAAATTAGAGCGGTTTCCCCTTCTAGACTCTCTCTGGAAGGGAAGCTAAAGGAATGGGAGATTAAATCTGCAAGAAGTCGGACATAAAAGGGAATAATAAGCAAAGGAATCAATAATCATGGCCATAAAGCCACATTTGCATTAACAATATGAAATAATAACACTCATAGCAACGGGGCAAGTTAGAAACCAAGTAGACCCTCAGTTCTGAACAATATGCAACCTCGCCACGAAGGGATGGGCTTAGCATTCTATGCTGGTTTTGCTATGGAAAAAGGCAAAAATTCTGATTCCTTTAAGGCTTTGGTAAGTCAAAATGTGTGTTGAAATTTAGAAATAGCCACCACAAAGAAAGAAAGAAACAAATAAATGCAGCTGGAAAGGTTTTGTGGGAGACAGGAATTTAGAAAAAAAATAATCAAATGAGAAAAGAAAACAAGGATGCCAGTAAAGATCATGATAAACAAAAGCCCAACATAGAATGAGGAAAAAACAAACAAACATATCGAGAATTACTACAAACACAAGAAGGTTAAATCTGCCAGTTAAAGGTCCAAAGAACTGGAGAGATGACAGTGTACAGTGTTTTCGGTGTTAGCTTGTGAATTCCAGGGTTTGGAGCCCCAGGGCTCACTCAAAAGCTGGGTTTCATGGCTATCTATAATCCCCAAACTTAGGAGGGATTATAGAGACACAGGGGTCCTCACAAAAACTGACTAGCTAGACCAGCCATAACTGGTGAGCTCCCAGACCAATAAATAAAGAGGCGTGATCTGGTCCACTCACAGGCCTTGCACACCGTTGTAGATGGGTGGTGTGGTAGCTATTCTTAGTTGTCAACTTGCCTATTTTTTTTTCTTAACTGGAAGTAGGAAAATCCACTTCTAATCCAGATCTTGATGTGGGAAGACATCTGCCTTTAATATGGGTCTTGAGACAGGAAGACACACCTTTAATGCGGGCCATACCTTCTTCTGGAAGCCTCTCTAAGGGCATGCAACAAGGAAAGAAAGAAAAAGCTTTTGCTCTTTGCCTGGTTGCTCTCAACTTGCTACCAAGTCCATTCCTTCACTCGGATTAGAACCTGCTTCTCTGGGAATCCAGTGTCTACTGAAGACCAGCTGAGACATCCAACTGAGCGATGTCTCTATTCTTGGACACACACACACACACACACACACACACACACACACACACACACACACACGAGAGAGAGAGAGAGAGAGAGAGAGAGAGAGAGAGAGAGAGAGATTTTCATTCTATAGTTCTGTTACTGTTGAAAACTGTGACTAATACAGCTAATTCAGCTAATAAGCTGAACTCAACGAGGACTATTGACCTCAAGCCCTATGCCCAGCCCAGTGGATCTAGAGCATCAGTACCTCTCATATGCCAGCTAAGGACTCCAGTCAACACTACAGAAGCTGTATGACCACTGTTGAGTCCATCCTAAGGCACAGGGCATCTCTGCCCCTTGCATATTCAGAGCAACCAGGCTAAAAGGGAAGCAACACAGAGCTGGAGAATGAACAATGAACAGTGCATCAGAGAATTTGTGACTGTGTTTTGAAACCATCAAAGGGCTAGCTTTGCAGTTAGCTAAAATAATCACTTACTGAAAACATCCCAAATGCCAACTGCAAGGCAAACAGTGTGTCACAATAGTTTACAATACTTATAATTGCATGAGAGAAGAACAAAAACTATCTGTTCAATGAATACATGAATACATTTTTTTATTAAAATCTGGGAGACAAGGGAATGAGCCAGCTGAAGGCAGTAACTTACCTCTCTCATAATAAGAAAGCCCCTCTCGTCCTTCTCCTATCCCCTTAAGTAAAGAGAAAATTGTTATGGCTGTTGTCCTTTCTCCTCTATCACAGGCCCCACCACACGCATCCCTTTGTAAAAGCACGGCAGCCATGATGTTCCCAGATAAGACTCTCTCCCTTCTGACTGTGTACTCAAAGGCAGAACTTCCTCTGATGTCTTGAGAGGTCACCCTTTTCTGTGTGCTCTACACAGTCTACGGCTTCATGGGAAGGAATACAGCTGGGAGCTATAATTTCCCAGCCTCATTCAAGACAGAATGGGGTCCTCAGCTAACCCCAGTGACTGCTTTAAAATGAGTACTCCTTCCTCTGTCTTCCTCTATTACACGACTCCTCTTCCTCCATTTTCCCCAAGGGCAAATGTCAAGTACCAGGTCTCATCCACAGTAATCCTTTCATTTGTTTAGCAAATACTGATTGGTCATCTGCTACATATCGGGCTCTCCGCTCGATGCTGCGGACACAAGGGTAAACAAATCAGCACCTGTAATCCCTAGACACTCGCTGTGCAGTCTTTGGGCTTTAATAGGAGAGGTGAGTGCATGTAAATAACAATTTTAATACTGTTAGCTTGTGCCCAGAGGCAGTATGTGAGATTACTAGGGTGAATTGGGATCTAAAGACCTGAAAGAAAAAAATAGCACAAATATCCGGGATGTCTACATAACCAGTTCTACCCACTGGCCTGAGGGCCAGTACCCACTTAGTAGTAAATAGTAGTACCAGCCACATCTGTGCACCCCTTTATATTTAAGACCAGATGACTGCACAGCATGCTGTTGCCTGGGTCTCCAGGCTGGACCTCACAGCCACCGTAGCCTACGAACTGAAGGTTTGCCATCCTGCTCCCCTGTTGTAAGTGTTGGGGGGCACGATGGTAATCGAGCCCCGGGTTTCTAAGCAGAGGCCACAGAGCAGTCCCGTGTAGGGACCGAGCAGGCACATGGGTTCGCCTCTGGACTTGGAGGTTTGACGGTGTGCATTGGTGGGTAGGTTCCTCCATCTTTCTGAGCTCTTGTTATCACATCTGTGAAAACAGAGCTAATGTTTCCTTGCCCGGATGTGAGGGTTGAATTAGATTAGTGTCATGGCGGGGCACAACTTTCAACAAGGGCTAGTTATCTTCACCCCTGTTCTACTTAACAGATAGCGTTTTCAGAGTTGGCCTATGTAAATACCAGTTACATTTCAATGTCAAATAAGCAACTCATTAGCTTAGTGTAAGTGTGCTTCATGTGACATTCAGGACTCATTGTCCTAGAGAGTTGTATGTTCTTCATCTGAATTCAACGTTAACTGGGCATCCTGTAACTTATCTGACTAATTTTTTTTATTGATCGTCTTGGTATAGTAGCACAGCAACTCATATAAAATGCATAAAAGTGCATTATTGATGAGGAATCTACAATCCATTGGTCTTTAGCAACTTATCCACAGTCACATTAGTAAAGAGGGATTGTTCTGGACTCAGATTTGAGTTCAGTTCCAGCTTGCTTCTCTACACTTAGAGTAAGCATCAATCCCCCACCCAACCACTCACCCCCTCCCCCAGGAAATTGGTCAGGCTCACAAAGCATCAGTGGTGGTTACAGTAATAAGATCTTACACTGCAGAGCTGGGGCAGAATTAAAGTGCTGTTGGGAAGACAGCTAGAAAGCAGAGTCCAGTACACCTTTCTGTCAGAGCATCTACCCTGTAGAGGCCATACTGGTATTCCAGGGGGAGGTCGCAACTAATGCGGATGGTGCTAAGGATATTTGATGGGGGCCTTGTCCTTATGTGCATACTCAGAAAGAGCTCATCTCCAAAGGGTCAGAAGGCCCAGCTGAAGGAGGTTACACATGATGCTGGGTAGATGGGAGAATAGTGTTTAAGATAAATACTTCCAGAGCTGAAGTGAGGTGACATTCCTTGTGACAAGCTGAGCAGCACAAAACATGAAGAATGGATGAATGAATGGATGAATGAATGAATCCCTTTGTTTTCACTGGAATGGGACAGGAACCTACTTGCCCTATTTTCCTCTCTAGATTATGATTGTTAAGGAGTCTGCCTCTTTGTCATAGCCTCCTTTTCCAGGTTACTGAGTCACTGATATCACTATAAATTGTAGGTGTGAGTCCTTAGGAAGGGAAGAGGTGGCCCGTTGTAAGCAGGAGGGGCCAAGTGGTTATACGTGCCTTGGTTCTGTGTTCTCTGAACTCTGCATGATGCCCATGTGCTTTGGGACATAAAAAGGATGAAGGCGAGCATGGGTAGCTCAGGAGAATCCTGGAGTCTACTCTTTGGGGCAGTGAGCCCTCTCTGGCCCCTCTCCAGAAACTTGAAGGGAGCATCTTATGTGTGGACTTCAGGTCAGCAGCTGTCAGCACTTGCCCCAGCAGGCCAGCAGGCAGATCATTGTGTGGAAACCACGTGTGGCTCACTCCCCAGAGGAGAGCATCTTGAATCTCTCCCTTCCATCAGTCGGTTTCATATACTTATAACCTAGTTCCTGAGCCTGGACAATTCACAAACAACAGACACTTACTTCACACTGTTCCAGAGGAGACCAAAATCCAGGTGCCAATACACGGTGAGTTTTCATTACCATATGAAAGACAGCAAAAGGGTGAACTGAGCTAAGACTGAAGAGGGAAACAGAACCAGGGAGCTCCCACAAGCTCTAAAGCTTCAACCCCTACCATCAACTCCCACCTCCCAACACTACTGTAGTAGAGATTAGGTTTGCAATGCATGACTTTGGAGGGAGACATCCAGGTCACAGCATCCCCCTTCCTGTGGAGTTGACAACTCTAATCCCATGCCTGCAGCCACCATCACTCTTACATTCCACAGCGCATGTCCAGCTTTCAATTATGCCATGATACTGTTGGATGGATGTTGGAAACTCACCCTGCAGCAGGAAATGGCCCAGACAGGTATAAATCTATGCACACCCCTCTCAAGTGTTAAAAAGCACTTAACCTTTTCATTTCATTTAACAGTGGCCTCCTGGAGATCTTGTCTCCCTTGGGGTGGCTAGAGTTCTCATTGTCACAATGGCTGGGAGGTGCTTCCAGCCTTTAATGACAGGAAATAGAAATCCTGAATGTCCTACAATACCTAAAACTGGTAGTTTTCAAACTTCTAATGTCTTGCCCCCTTAGTACAGTTCCTCATGTTGTGGTGACCCCCAAACATAAAATTACTTTCATTGGTACTTCATAGCTGCAATGTTGCTACTGCTATAAATCATAATGTAAATATCTGTATGTAGATGGTCTTAGGCGACCCTTGTGAAAGGGTCATTCAATGCCTCCCCCCAGAGGTCATGACCCACAAGTTGAGAACTGCTGCCTTAAACAGTCTTGTAGGAAGACCTTTTGGAATCAACAGGCTGACAGTAAACCCTTAGAGAAGCATTCCCTCAGCACTCGCAAAGTCTGCTGACTTCAGGGTAGGAAACTTGTGGGAGAGTCAAGGAGAAACCAAAGTGTGCCCCACCCTCTGTTCCACTTGCCACAGTCTCCTGTGAATAATTCAGTGTTTTAAAGGCATAAGTTCCATCTAACACCTTGTCTTAGTTAGGGTTTTACTCTGTGAACAGACACCATGACCAAGGCAACTCTAATAAAGGACCACATTTAAATGGGGCTGTCTTACAGGTTCAGAGGCTCAGTCCATTATCATCAAGATAGGAAACGTAAAAGCATCCAGGCAAGCATGGCCCTGGAGAAGATGAGTTCTACATCGTGTTCCGAAGGTGAACAGGAGAAGATTGCTGTCTTCCAGGCAGCTAGGAGGAAGGTGGCAAAGCCTACTCCCAGGGTGACACACTTCCTCCCAACAAGGCCACACCTACTCCAATAAAGTCACACCTCCCAGTAGTGCCACTCCTTGGGTCAAGCATATTCAAACTACCACACCTTCCTTCCCTCCCCCTTTCCCTTCTCTAAATGGTGCCAGGGTATGTAAGGGCAGGGCTTATTCAATCTGTGGGTGTGAGGGATCAGAGAGGATCCATGTGTGAAAAAAAATTCCTTGAAGGTCTGAGCATGTCTGAACATTGTTCTTATGACTAAATGTAGCTAAGTAGAAGAACTCCAAGTTTGATTCCCTCCAGAAGTCATCCCTGAGACGTGGGTTTGAAAGACCTAAGAATCCAGAATGAGGGCAGGGATTCTCAGTGTGTTTTTGAGAAAGTTACAACAGGTTGAGAACTCCTGTAGAACAGAATGTAGCATGGCCTCCAGAAGTTATTACCAAAATGTGGGAAAGTCCAAGAACCCAAACTAGGTGTTCCACAGTTTCTGTCACCCATTGGCTGAATTGGTAGAGTGTCTACAGTATCAGGAACTGCCCCAACTTCAGGCTCTAGGACGGTCATCAGAGAAGATCTGGGAGCCTGGAGAAAGATAAACAACAGGAAAGACAGACAAGGGACATTGTTACCAGAAGTTGAGTGATCTCATATGGAAACATCTTCAGAGGCAGGCCAAGGGATGATGCAGACGGGACGGTACCAGCACCAACACAGCGTAGAACAGGAACTTCAAAATGATATCCCTTAAAAACCAAAACCATCCTTCCCCTGCCTTTGAGCTTCCAGGACTGCCAAAGAAGCAGAATGCCCACTTGATTCATGAGTAACTTGTTCTGTCTGAACACTTCCGGTATTGTCTTTTATTCTTGTGGTTCTATTTCAACAACATTAAGGGTTTCAGTCATCTATGTTATATGTCTGACCTGTTTTGTTCTGAAAACTTAGGGGTTCCTATAGTTCTTCATGCTTCATTTCTTCTCTTCTACATTCCTTTGTTCCTCTCGTTTTCTTTTTTCCCCTTCTCTCTTAGTCTCAACTGTGTGACCTTGTGATTACTTTAACTTATTTGAATTTACACATGAGTGTGCAGGCATGTGGGTGGGTGCGCTGTGTATAGTGTATACAGTAGGTACAGGTTTTTCTGGAGGCCAGAGGTGGTGTTGGGTCCCCTGGAGCTGGAGTTACCTACAACTCTGAGCTCCCTGATGTGGGTACTAGGAACCAAACTCTGGTTCTCTGCAAGAGCAGCAAATGCTGTTAACCACTGAGCAATCTCTCAAGTCCTGTGATTTTATCCTTTTTCTGTGTCCATTCTGCTGCTTGAAACACTTATTGAAAGCCCAAAAGCATTTGGTGACCATGAACTCCTTGTTAGGATCCTTTTTCATGTATTTGCTCTTAACTAATGGTGTCCTAGCTCTTTAAAAGCTGAATTTTAATTATACTTATCTTAAAGTTATTTCTCCATCCTACAGATGCTAATTTTATTTGTTGATTTCTGCCATTTTCCTAAACCAATATAATTTCTGAGTAGATCTTCTTTTTAATGATGTATTTTCTTGACGGGGCATTCTTAACTCTCATTTGCACTTGATTTTGAAACTCTTGTTTGCTTGAGTCTATGTAAGTACTGACTCCAGCTGTCTGGGTTGAATTAAGCGTAGAGATGACAGGATGTACAAACAAGTAGCTGACCCCCCGAGAAGGAGCTTCCTGCTTCTCAAAGAGGCTGAAATCATCTGAAGCCACAGGAGCCCCCTTCTGACCCAACTGTTCACCAGGTTCCTGGGTCAGGACCCCCCTGCTTCAGATGTCCTTAGAATTTGTTCTGGAGACAAATTCACAGCCAGGGCCTCCTTTTATCTCTTTTCCATTCTTTAATTCCTTCCTTGTCCTTCGGGGCTGTCTGGACTTCCTCCTGGCTCTGCTCTGCCTCTCTGGGATGCTTCTAACTCTGTGGGTTTCTTTCTGATTCTAACCACGACCAAGCTCTGTGCTCATGAGGGACCTGGCAGGTTCAAATGCTCAGAACACAAAGCTTTGGTAACTGTCCTAAAGTTCCTCCCCACAAAGGAACTGTATTTGAAGTCTATGATTAAAATCTTCCTGGAATTTGTATTACTTCCACAGTGTCTTTGCATCGTCTGTGTTTGGAGATAAGGCTTTTCCGGCCCCTGTTTCTTCAATTTGATCCCATCTGCTTTATATCGTCCAGGAATTTCTCAAAAGTTAAGGATGGCTCCCTTTCTGGTCTCTCCACCTCGTCATGGATCCCCTTGCCACTGACTCCTCTCATCCATTTTCTACCACATAATTTTTCAGTCACAACACTGAGATCCAGAGGGCTTAAATCAGCTCCTCTAAACCATATCAGCAAGAACACGAGTAATGTTAGAGGTTGACCCCTGGTTCATCCAACCCCACATGGGGACAGACCACTCTCTCCATCTTATCTAGTCAAGAGGATCTTTATCTATGATGGCATCTTAGTTCCTCCCTGTTGCAACCTCGGTGTTCCTGCAAGGCTGTTTTGAAGCACCATACACAGTGCGGAGAGCCCACCATAAGAAGGATGGGTATCACTTGGCTACAAAGGGCATAGCCAGGCTTTGAGTGCCAGAAATCCAGTCCGAGGGATGATGTACTATAATGGCATGCTGCCCTACAGATCTGAGGTACACGTATCAACCTCTCCCTTCCTGGGAGGAAACAGACGAAGCATCAGAAAGCTACAGCTACTCCCTGCTCTGGGAAGTGTCTTCACAAATTCTTCTGCATCATGAGTCCACTGGCATGCTTTGACTTTTAAAATCAACACTAAGATACTATTCTAATAAAAATAGAAGAGACCTGAAAAGAAGAATACAGAACATAGGTTGGCGGGACTCTCGGTAAACTACATGTCTTCTCTGGGAGTGCCAAGAGTTTGGGTGAGGATGGGAGGTACCTTCTGGACCAGGAAGGACCTGTCCACTACATGAGGAATCAAGAACCCGTGGCTCATACACTGCCTAACGAACAAGGCGATATGGACAACTGGCCTTCTATGGGCTTCTAATTTCTCATTTCCTCTATCAATAAAACAAAGCCATTTCCAAACTCCCTCTATTGCTGCTACTTCATGATTCCAAATACACATCTAACCTGTTTTGTCGCAAGTAAGAACTTGGTGCGCATTTCCAGCCTCTCTAACTCTCACATTTCAGAGCTCTAGTTATTTCTCCAAACCCATCTGTGCTCTTGGCTTTCCACCCTTAACCTCCAACCCACAGTCCTGGGTTCAGCTGCTTTGATTGGAGGTTATTTATTTTTCTCTTTGTCTTTCCTCGCCTTGGGTTGTAACATCTGCTTTCCAACCATGCACACATGCATTTGGCCAGTAACCATATCTTTGCTGTTTTAGAATTCCATTAACTATGGTTTCCTACAGGAAGAATTTCTCCCACTCTCTGTGGTTTCCTCTGATAGTTGGCAGAAGTCTACAGTGTCCCGTAACACTGTCTAATTTAAAGTTAACATCCTGACAAGTCATCATTAGCTTTATTTTTACAGATGTGCAAACTAAGACTCAACAAGACTACGGAAGTTACCCATACCACGCACAAGTCTCAGGGTCCCAAGTCAAGACCCGGGTGTACACTTGATCTGCCTAGCAGGCCTCCTTTGTGGCACCTGCCTCCTAAGTCTGGGTCACAGTCATGATGACATCCTAACATCCCAGCAAGGGCAGGCGAGGGTGGGAAAATTACAAAGGGTTGTGCATAAGCTTTGGTTGCTAGCACAAGCCCTGCTTGTGAGACTGAGGCAAAGAGATGTTGGGTAATCTGACCCTTAACAGGAAGGATCAAAGCGCTGCCTGTGTGAGAGCCAAATGAATGAAGAATTGAGAAGGTCGTGGCTGGCAAGCCTGCTGGGGGAATTGGGCACAGAGGCATGTGAGTGTTGGTTGTCTCGGCTTCCAAGTGTTCAGGTGCTAAGTCACGTTGCAGTACCGATTTCACCTATGGTCTCTGAGGAACAATAACAGTACTGGGAGCTAGGTTGTTCTCTAAGCTAGAACATTTCCATCAGAGCCTCTCCCACTTGTTCACCAAATATGAACAAATAAGGTCAGATTAGAATTGTATTGCTTACTTTTAAATATCGTTAGAAAGTTTACAGAGCCAAAAGTAGATTCAGCACACTTTTACAATAGATTATAAGCTGGAAACAGGACAAAATAAATGCAAGTTTCTAAGTGTAGGATTGTGCAAAAGTTTTAGAGTAATTTTCATAATGGAAGCATTAGGCTCATATATCATTGTCGTTTTTAACTAATATTTAGTTTAAAATCATGAAGAGGTGAAGCAAATGGATTTTCTAAGAACACACTTACTTTACCTGCAGTTGTTCTAGAAAGGCTTATAGCTGGAATTATTCTCAGAGGTAATGGACAAAGACGATGGAGTAAGGAAGAAATAAGTGCATTGTTTAAAATTACAGCAGACTAAGATCTTGGAGCCAAAGCCAGAGTGTCCGAGTGTAAGTCCTGACCTTGGCTGATGGATGTGAACCTCATCTTTTCCTCGTCTGTAAAACAGAGATGTCTTCTTAGGCAGTTGTATAAGAATTCAATGAGTTCGTGCCATTGAAGATGAACTGACATGTGGTCAAAACTCAGTAAATGCCAGCGATTATCTATTACTATTGACAATTAAAGATGGCTCCTATATTTTACTCAACTGATTTATATCTGTATACTTTATTATTCTATAAATAAAATTATATGTAATTTATTCTTCAAAATAATAATACACGTGCACCTGTATATACTATACCACTGAGAAGAGACAGAGGGGTGGAGAATGCAGGGGTGAGTACACAGCCAATCAGAAGAGTCAAAAGCTCATCTAAATTTAGTAAGTCAAAATATATAGGCATAGGCATATTAATTAAAGTTATATTCAATGGGACTTTGTACATAAACTATATTTTGAGGTAACCTCTTTGACATCTGGAGATATCTGTAAAGGACTCTGTGTGTATGTGAGTATACATATGTGTGAAAGTATATGTACACATGCACATGTGAAGGTCAATGGTTGGCATTAGCTATCTTTCTCAACGACCTTATTCTTATTCAGGGTTCCTCACTGAACCTGGATCTTATTGGTTTAGCTATACTAACTATCCAGCAAGCTGGGAAGATCTTCCTATCTCTACCTGCCCAGCCCAGAGAGTACAAGTGTGCAAGGCTCCATGGGGCTTGTTCACATGGGTGCTGGAGACCAAACTCAGATCTTCCTGTTTATCCTGAGCCATGTTCCCAACACTGGACTTTTTGCCCATCCACAAGTACATAGTTTAGAGTCTGAGTGGAAGTTGTGTTTGGCAAAAGTGATTGAGTTAGTGACTAGAAGGGAAAATGCAGAGGGACTTCATGCTACTGCAACTACTTTATTTCTTGATGTGATTGCTGTTCACGAGGGTGGGTGCTTGTGGGCATGTTCGGAATATACATTGCTCAGCCACAGAGAGTTTAATAGAAGGCTGCCCCTGGGGAAGAGGACTGGGCAGCATGGAAGTGGAGCTTGAGTTCTGTTTTATTGGATTATATTCAACAATTGGTGTATATTTACTCTCAAAACCTTTCTCTAGTGTTCCCATGTATTGAGGATAAATTGAAAGGTCACAGAAATAGACTGCCCTCAGGCCCGAGAGGATTCTGGCTGAAGCTTTTCTGAGCTATGTTAGGACCCATGACAAAGCACCGCTTTCAGCAGTTGAGGCAACCTCAGAACTAGAGGCTAATCAGAAGAGCGACCCCTTACACAGAAAGACAGGCAGACACACACACACACACACACACACACACACACACACAGTCCATACTCACAGGTCAAGTGCCTATCTCCACCTGGCCTTATACTAAGAACTGAGAGCACAAAGATTTGTAGGCTATTCTGGCAGAGGCTACCAATAAAGGTATGAGGTAGGCCACGTGAGGACTAGAGATTGCCATGGGAAAAGGAGCATATCCCCAGCTCTAGCAGGACAGGAGAGACAAGGTGTTTTCAGAGAGTGTAGTACCCACACTGCCAATCAAACAGAAAGGAGTCTACCAGTTAAACACAAAGGGAGCATAAGCACAGAATTACTCAAGGAATTGGCTCACGAGACTGTGTAGGCTAACAAAGTCCACAATCTCTGAGGCAGTCTGGAAACCTTAGCGAGGGAAGCGGCTATGCCATGGTCTTCAGATAGTTTCTTCTTTCTCACGGAAATCTCAGTTCTTCTCACAAGGCCTGATTGGATTCAGCCCAACCACACATTCTCAAAAGGCGAGCTCCCTTGAAAGTCAATCTGTTGTAGATGTTAGCTTGATCTGCATACTACTGCCTAGACCCCTGTCTCGCTGCATAACTAAATACTGTGCTCTTGCCCAGAAGATACAAAAATCAACCATCGTCACTGGGATGGAGAGGAAGAAAGATGATCCAAACAAATCTGAATGTGCGTGACCGTGCAGGCCTTCCAGGCAGCCGTGCTGAGAGGGAGACAGGGGATGCACAAAGGTAGAGACAGGAGTGAGTGGATGAGAGAGAGGTGGTAAGGAAGGCTTTGTTTGCCATGCTGCAGAGCTTCATGTATGTGGCGATCCAAATCAGGCTGGCAATCAGAATCATCTGGAACCTCTGCATTCTCTGCCTACACCTTCTTTAAGACTGGACAAAGAAGATGAAATAGCAGCTTGTCTGATTAAAGAAGCCATTTTTTTTTTTTTGTCCCCTGCCTGATGGTTAGGTTTAAGGCACTGAAAACCACTGAAGTGTTAAATGACAGGCTCCAAATTTATTGTCCTTTAACTATCTTCCTGGTTTAAGTGTTTGTCATTCTCACACGAAGGGGGTAACTTTTTCATGGTGGCTCCAAACTGCAGTGCCGGAAAGAATGTGCCTGCGAAAGACTTGGCTGAGCTCCTCTCATTGTGTTTATCTTTGCAGACACAACCTAATTGGGATCAGCAGGGCCAGAGAGCTGGAGGCAGAAGGATGGGGTTCTCTGTCACTGTCGGCTTCATTTCCATGGAGATCCATTCATTCATCAAACACTCATTCAGTATGTACAGAGTCGCTCAGTCCACACCAGGCTCGGGTAGGGGACAGAAAGACAACAGCAGAAGCCAGCTTATAATGTTGCAGACATGGATCTGAAACAGGTATATGAAAAGAGCGGAACACTGAGCTCTTTAAAGGCAATGTTTAAGACAGGCACGCGGCAAGATGGCACAGAAAGAAAGCACACATGTCAAAGACCTCAGCTTGTTTAACAAGGCAATGCACACAGAGTATCTCACACACACCTGGCACGTAACAGCACTAAATAAATGCCACTATCCGTTCTTCTCCAGAGCTTATTAATGCTAACACCCCTTTCGGTGGTCACATTCTTTAGGGTCCTAGGATCAATTTTAGAAGTTAAAAGCATGCCTAGCTTCCAAAGCTTAGATTTTGATCAATATCCATTTAGTTTGACATAAGAATCAGGGCACTGGATGTCTGTCAGTGAGTTCCAAAATAGATATCAAAAATAAGGCTGACATAGTAAATAGAAATATGCTTGCATGCGTGTGTGTGTGTGTGTGTGTGTGTGTGCGCGCTCATGTACACACACACACACACACACACACACACACACTGATGGATATCTAGGCTGGTTCCATACTTTAGCTATTGTGAATAGCACTGCAGTAAGTACCCAGGCATAGCATGGGTGTCACGTGGCCCTTGCATTGTCAGTTCTTTGAGGAAATTCTGTATTGTTTTCTGTAAGGTTTAGATGAATTAAACTCACAACAATGTGTAACGGGGTCCCCTTTTGACACATCCTGGAGAAACACCTATAACTTAGGACAACATTTATCAGTGACCTTTTAAATGTAGACTTTTTCATGCTCACCCAGAGAAACAATCGGAGTCCATCCGTACCTCCACCAGCAGCAGAGAAAGATGTTATTCTCTTTTCCAAGTTCTCCTTCTGTGAGCTCTCGACATCTTGTGACATTCAACACTAGAGTCATCCCTTCATCCTTCCGTATGGAGCTCGATAGGTGAAATGCTCAGATTCATATGGATCTTAGATGTCACCTTTCAAAAGTAAACCTTTCAAAGGAAGTAGGACACAGGTCATCCCAAGGTGTTTTTAAGATGATAAGAAAATTTAAGAGCAGACACAGTAGAACAGCTTAGCCCTAGCAATAGCTCTGACCCCTGAACGTCTCCCAAGCTCAGGCTTCTTCTCCCAGCTCTTAAGAAAGTCATTCTCAAAGCTGAGTTTCTGGGATGTTGTATAGCTAATGCTGTCCCTCTATATTTCTCCATTTTAGACTACATAGATCAATGCCTTCATCTCTCACCCTTAATTTCTACCACCACATGTGAAAACAATTTACTCCTCAACTATGGTAGACACTCTCAGCCAATTGGACTGCAGGCCTGCTTGTGACCATGTTCACACTCACTCACCCTTCTGCATGGTGTGATCCATGGAGGATCCAACATAGTAAGTCAGAAGTCACAGAAAGCACCTGAGGGCCCAAGGACTGAGCTGAGTACTTGTGATTCAGAAACAACAAGTCAGCGAAAGTCCATCACTCACATATTGGAGAAACAATACAATAGTCAGTTCTTCGTTGGTAATTCCTCCGATGAGGATGCACCTTGATCCATATATCTGTTCCTCCAGCATAATGAATGGAGTTTGCCAAGATACACCCAAGCTTTGATGTGACAACTAGAGGGGTCCAAGTCCCATTGGGATGTTAACACAAGCCTCAACAGGAGCAACTGTGAAGCATGGTCTCTTTTCCAAGCAGTAGTTCCCTCAGGGAGCATCATCCAAGGCCTGATCTCTAAGAGAGGCCTGAAAGCACTTGCTTTGAAGACAGCCTGGATAACTGTGTTGATTAATATTGATCACCAGCATGATTGGATTAAGAATTACCTAAGGAGTGGGGCTGGGTAGATATATCAATCAGTAAAGTGCTTGTCATAAAGGTATAAGAACCTGAGATCCACCCCAGGATCCACAGAACAATCTGGTTGTGGTGGCATGCACTTGTAATTGGTAAGACCAACGTTCAATAAAGGACTGCCCCAAAACCCAAGGTGGACAGCTATTAAGGAAGAACACTCAACTCTGACTTTTGGCCTCTATACACATGTACACACATGCATCTACGCAGTCAAAAGTAATGCCTAAGTGATTAGTAAATCATTACTGCTGGGTATGTCTGTGAGAATGTTTGTAGAGGGCTTTGACCTAATAAGTGGATTTATTCCATAATAGATTTGTACAATGAAGGCATTATCAGAATGTGATAAAAGGTTAGAAGCTGGCTTCGGTCTTGGGTCTAGTTGGGGTGGGAGGATCAAGTGGTGGAAGCATGTTCTTAGAGTCTATATCTTGACTTGTCTCCTTCCTAAATTTCTCTCTCTGTTCACAGCCACTGTGTTAGAAATAGCTCTCCTCTACCACATACACCACCATGAAGCTTGGCCCAAGAATCTGGGACAAGTAACTACAGGCTGAACCCTCTAAAACTAGGTCAAATTAAATTCTTCCATGCTTTATGTTAGGTGTCCTGCTCACCACCATAAAACATAACTAGCACCCTGGGGCTAACCACACCACAATGTTTAACTGGACTGTATTACAGGAAGAAGTTCTGAACTGGCTTTCTTCCCACATTCCAGGTTTTATCTTGACCTCACTTTAGATGACTGACATTTGGAGATGCATCTGAGGCCAGATTAAATGTGATTTAATAGTATAGCCTGTGTTTGGCATACTGGAGTTCCTCGGTTGACTTCCAGTGCCCCTCCTCAAATCTTGTAACTAAGAGACCACTCTTTTAGGCAAAAGGAATTCTAATAACGCCCATCATTCTTAAATGATTGCCAAAGTCAAAGCCAAAGTCGCTGCTAAGAACTGAGAAACTCAGTAGTCTTTATGTTGGTCTCATGGATATAGGGAGAAAATCAGAGCTCTGGACTCCCAATATAGACAGGGCTGTCAATGCCAGAAGTGCAAAGGAAACAAAGGCAGGACTGAAGTAGGTATTGGGCACCAATTTTCTACTCAAGTCTTCAGTAGGTCTTTGACAATGTAAGCTGGGCAGAAGAGAGTGACCAGGGGCTACAGAGATAAGCAGAGCTTCTGTAGGGAGTAGAGAGGAGATTAAATCTCAGCATCCCCCAAAGAGGAAGCTCCTTTCAGCTGAGGTACACAAAGAGCTGCCCCACAAAGGCCAATCCTTGCAGGGAGTAAACTCATTCTGAAGATTGGCTTCCATCTTCTGCCTCGGGACAGAAAGGATTAGTTGAAAGACATGAGTTGAAAATAGCTAGATTGACACAGAAAGATAGAAATGGAAAATGCAGAGATAAGCAAAATAAAAAAATTTACCCCACTAACAGAATAGCAAAAAAAAATTACACATAATTATAGACATAGAAAAAATACTTGAGAAAAATCCAGCTCCAATTTTCTGAACAAATAAAAGAAAGAGTAGAGGGTGAAAAGAAGAGAGAACACTTCCTCCATGATGGGTAACTAA
This sequence comes from Rattus rattus, assembly GCF_011064425.1. Classification (NCBI taxonomy): domain Eukaryota; kingdom Metazoa; phylum Chordata; class Mammalia; order Rodentia; family Muridae; genus Rattus; species Rattus rattus. Next base: position 92,840,030 of record NC_046161.1, on the reverse strand, counting down.
GCAAGAATGGTTGCCCTCATTGTTTTGATTAACTTTCTTTTAGGTGCTGTGAAAAATTATAATCAGGCATGATAAAGACATAACAAGTGGACAGACTGCAGAGGAAGGAATTCTTCAGTGACAGATGGCATGATGGTTGCTTTGGACTTTCTCCATCCACAGCCACATTGGAACCTGCTTGGTAATCCTTTCCTCCACATTCCTGACACCTGTTCTTGAGAGACTAGTTTAAACGCATCTCCCTGTTGATGTTTCCCCTGGTGATTCTGGCCTCAAATATTTCTCCCTTTCTCTTTCTTTACTTTCATTGACTTCAGTAAACATGAACTTAACTCCAAATGTGTACTGAACATTGGAAATCCCCATAGGATTTTGTCTACCTGTTTTTCTGTGGCATTTACTGCTAAAGTAAATAAACAAAGTATGGTTCCTTTATGGATGGCCAGGAACAGTAGACTGGATAGCCCAGAGACATAGGATAGAAACAAATATGACTGGGGAAAAAATCAATAAAACTATTTGTAGTAATATTCCGATCTACTCATAGGTTATCATCAGAGGGGCTCGCTCCTTCTGTGACAGATGAGAGCAGATACAAAGACCCACAGCCAGACAGTTTGCAGAGAGAGGGTCTAAATTGGGGGTCTCCATTGGATCCCGCCCCTTGGAGCTCAGAGAATCCCAAGGAAGAAGGGGAGAAAAGATTGTAGGAGTCAGAGTGGGTGGGGGATACTAGGAGAACGTATCACTGAATCAACGAAGCAGGGCTCACACGGGTTCATAGAGACTGAAGCAGCAAGCTCAGGGCATGCAAGGGTCCGCATCAGGCTCTTTGCATATATTATGACTGTTAGCTTGGGACTCCTCACAGTGGAAGCCGGTATGTCTCTGACTCCTGCTCCAGCGACCTTTTCTCCTATTGGGCTGCTGCATCCAGCCTCAATATGACAGCTTTTGAGTTGTCTGTTAGCATCTTCTTCGGTTCAATTTGGTTTGGTTTGGTTTGGTTCGGTTCGGTTCGGTTCGGTTTGCTTTGTTTTGCTTTGCTTTAGTTGTTGGCTCTTGGTGGCCTGCTCTTTTCTGAAGGAAAGTGGAAGGGGAGTGGATCTGGAGGAGAGGGGAACTGGGAGGAATGGACAGAGAGGAAACTGTGGTCAGGATGTATTGTGTAAGAGAAGAATCTACTTTCAGTTATTTTTTTAAAAGACTATCAGACTTGAGCTTTGTAAACATCCTCAGTTCTGGCTCCACTTAAGCCTGTGCCCAGGTTATTCCTTCTTAGCCACCTGAACTTCTGGTTCTTCCTGTTGTGATTTGTTTGTTGATGATTGATGGGTGGATTGATTGACTGACTGGATGATTACTTTGCATATGACCTTTAGAGAATGTGTAAGATCACTTCGTTCTTCATTTTTTTCCTTTGGTTTTCATTCTATTTAAGAAATAAGATATTGCGCGTGGCCAGTTGTCACCTCTGCTATTTAAAGGGCATCCTAAAGATCTACTGATGTCTCTACTCAATTCTTTTTCATCTCTGTGTAGTTTCTAACAAGATTTATTGCAAAACTTAACAAATGTCTATTCACTACAGATACCAATCACAGACTGGGATGGGAGGGACAGAGAGAGAGAGAGAGAGAGAGAGAGAGAGAGAGAGAGAGAGAGAGAGAGAGAGAGAGAGAGAGATATTTCACTAAACCTAACTTGGCAAACCCATGGATAGGGTTACTCCTAGGAGGAACATGGGCAACCTGCAGGCAACAGAGAGAGGGGAGGGGGAAGGAATAGGAGGAGAGAGAGAAGGAGAGGGAGAGGGATACAGGGAGAGGGAGAGAGAAAGGGGGCAATTGTTAACCTCCTATATAACCTTGGAACAAAGCAGGACCCTGTGTGCAGCCTCATGAGCCCTCTCCAATTCCATGACAGAATGTCTTCGAGCCCAGTATTGTGAGCTGCTCTGATTTTGGCCACGCCATGGTCCAGGGACAGAGTTCCTCAAAAGTATGGCTTTATCCTGGTATAGATTCTTCCCTGTTAGTGGGCCATTAGACTGTTTGCAGTGTGATATTAGACATCACTGCAATCACTGTGATTGCATACACACTTTCCGCTCACATGAATGAATGAATATCCATCTGGAGTAGAAACCAAGGTCTGAAACCACTGTGTGAAGGAATGTGTCCATCATTTACTGCAGTAGCTTCTGCCACTTTGGCCTCTGAAATTTCCCCAAAGGCAGGATCTTCATCAGATTCACATCAATATTCTGCCCCTTCCCCTTAGCCATTAGAGCTCATTATTTTTGATGATGGACTAAGGAGCTTGTAGTTGTTGCAGAAATGTCTTGGATCGTTTCTCTGATGTGCCACATGATGGTCTGCTGTACTGAACTGTTCACGAATACCTTGTCTAGACTTCTGTCTCTAGACCACAGATATTAAATCTTCTATTATGTGAATTATACACAGCAGCTAGAGCATACACAGATATCCAATAAATGTTAGTGTTTGTTGAACCCATGAGTGGCTGTGTTTTATGTTAATAGTACAAATAGGTTAGAGAAATAATCACTGTGATTATAGCCACACACTGTAAACATCAAGTAAGGATGGCACAGACCAATTACCACGGTAAGGGCCCTAAGCAGGTAGACATGTTTCTCTAGCACAAGTGACACCGTAATGGTGGTCATTAACTGGGAGCACAAAATGACCATCTGGGTGCCATTCCTCCACAGTAGCAATCTGTTACCAGCAAGAGATGGTGGAATTGCACTGGGAAGGGGAAAGTGGCTCTTCTCCACATTAATGGGGCTCTCAATGTTCCGGTGATATGCAAATGTGCCACATAAAACATTCCAAGGCAAGAACCCTGGAGAGGAAGAGAACCGAGTTTGCTTTCTGCCTTAATGATCTTAAGAAGCAGTGAATCAGAGCTGGCTGATGACTGACCTGTGTTATCCCCAGACAGGTAGGACTTGGAACTGTTATCCCATCTTCAAAGTCATCTGCCAAACCAACCATCAGACCCTACCTCTTCCCGGTGATCCTTAGAAACCCCTGCCTCCAAGGGGAAATGAATCTCAATCATTAAGAAGGAGAAAGGGCTTCTTCTCGTTTCCACGGTGTCCATCTCTTCCAAGATATTCTAATCATTTTCTCATTAGTCTCCTGCTCCATCTGCCCACCATTATTATTCTGTTTGTGTAACGTCACTCACCCAGCACCTTCAAGACTCCTTCCCGCCAGCATGCACAATACATTCCAATTATGTAATTATGCCATTGTAATCAAATCATTAAGATTCGCATTAAACATGTATTAAAGTTCACACTGAAAAAAAAAAAATAGAAGCTCCAGTCACAGGCGCCAAGGAGGAGAGAAACAGACATTCTTGTGATCACGGTTTGTTCTGAATGAGCCCACAACCACAGATTTAGGGTCTTGAGACGATTTTGTAGCCCCAAAGAGGCAGCTGATTTGTGAGTGTGAAAAACAGGTCTCCTCTATCCTCCGTCCTGTCCTCCGTCACCCACTGAGTGAGTCCCTTTATTATATAATGATGTAAGGAATAACTGGAAAGTGATGGAGGCTAAATTGGGTTGTCATCCAATTTTGGGGGGGTGGGGTAATTAAATGGATACCACACCTCTAAAGGAGAGAGAGAGAGAGAGAGAGAGAGAGAGAGAGAGAGAGAGAGAGAGAAGCAATCAGAGAGCGGGTCACACATAAGGTGGGCGCACACACAATCCGCAAGCACTCCTTGGCTCTGGAAAAATAATACTGTACCTGTGAAGAATCTCAATTTGCTAACTGGCTTAAGTAGTATTTGGTAGCTACATAACCAATTTAGAAATCCAAAACCAGGCTGACTGGAGTCAGTCTTTTCCCATTGGATACAGGGCTGCCAGCTGATCATAGTCAGCTGATGATGCCCTGAATTTGGGAGTGGGGTGTAAACCGAGAGAGAGGGCTGGAGATCTGTACCTCTGGCTGTGCATTAGAAAGACATGGCGGCCCAGGTACCACACTAGATCAATCCATCACTCTCAAGGCACGAAGCCTGGCATTAGGGATTTTAAGAGCCTCTGCAGTGTTTCTAATACGCATTCAAGGTTGCTACCCGTTGGTCCAGACCACCTGGGAATCTGGTAGAGAAGCAATTTTTCAGTCCTACCCACAAACATCCTGAATCAGAAATGCCACAGGGGTTGTCGTCTGTTTATTTAGTTCTTCGGGTGATTCTTAAACACTCCGAAGTTTGAGGAGAATTAGGCCAGGCTACATCTCACTTGGGATGGTGAAGAGAAGAACAAAGGATCCTTTGCTGTGGACCAGCCATGCTGTGGTCACTGAACCAGGCAATTTCTGAATATCATCGCATCGAATTTTTCAACGTTCTCTTTATTTACATAATAAACCTATCTCATGAGGATCTTGCTAGGCCTTTAGATCTGTTTACCATAGCGAGGTGGCTGCTTTGTCTGACCTCAGTGGGATGCACTTAGTCCTGCTGTGACTTGATGTTCCGGGGCGGGGGTTCCCCTTCTCCCCTTCTCTGACAAAAGGAGAGGTGGTGGGAGGGTGGGACTAGGAGAAGAGGAGGGAGGAGAGCTGCAATCAAACTGTAAAGTGAATTAATTAATTAATTAATTGCTAGGCACTGGGAGTACAGTCAAAACTTCAGTCCTGAGTACTCTGGGAGGCTGAGGCAGGAGGACTGCCATGAGTTTGCAGTCAGCCTAGGCTTCACAGTTGAACTGGAGCTACAGTGTAAGACACTGCCCAGGTTTGCACAAAGCAAACTGCTCCCGAGCTCACCATGCACAGATCTTCCCCTGTTATTATGCCCTACGCGGTAGAGCATAACAAATATTTGCATAATATTTAGATTGTGTGAGTTATTATAAGTAATCTGGAGATGATTCAAAGTATACATGAGGATGTGCATAGGTAATGAACAAATATGCCATGCTATACCAGGGACCTGAACAAACAGACATCCGTCCCGTGAAGGGTCTGAGCGCGAATCCCCTCACACATCTGACAGATGACTATCCACGCTGCATAAGACATGATGTCCTTCCTTCAAGGAGACCTACGGAAGCAATCACAATAGAGAAAGCCTGGGAATTGCCTCCACACGGTCCCATTTAAGGAACCTGTAGACTTAAAGAAGTTAAAGAAGTCACCCAAGGTCAAACTGCTCACGAGAGGTAAAGCTGGGATTGAATCACAGACTTAATTGCTCACCACTCCTGTGCTTCCCAACCTGTGGACCCAATTCCTACAAGGACAACCTCACAAGGACTGGAAGAGCCACACGTGCCCAAGCATTTCCGGCAGCCTTATTAACGCCCAGGTCTGGCATCCATGCCAACCGCTGTTTTTCAAAGTGTTTCCAGGGTATTGTCTTCAATGACATACTGAGTCCGTCATAATTTTTGTCACGTTTTTCTCTTAATACACTACATGTGTAATTACAGCTCTGTGGGAGGTCCACGCAAGGCAAGGCTGTCAAAAAGAGTTCTTATTTAGAAACACTGGGAACCAGCACTATACCGGAGCACGCTAATGTACTTTCCAGTCATGAATAATGGATGGGTGAATCCTCATTAAAATAAAAGTGTATGTGTATTCCCAGTCCGTGGATACCAGTCTGAGAGCGATTGCGTTAAAAGTTAAACACTTTTACTTTGGGTGACCTCTTGATGACATTCTGATTAGTCGCATAAATATAGGTATCTTTGCATTGAAATGCACTAAAAAAAGCCCCATCAAAACCACCCACCTACTCTTAGAAAGAAGCCATGCAGATAACAAGACCTGTTTTACAAGACCTTTGTCTTCATCCAAAAATCTCTTTGAAGAAGCAGCCCAGGGTTCTCTGTACCCACAGTAGTTTTGTGTGGTCCTGATGCAGCCTAAAAGCCCTGGATCCAAACTGCCCATCAGAGTACCACAGTCCTGATCCCAGTGGTTTATTCAGAAATGGGCATAGCCAGGCTGGTCCAATGCAAGCCTTTCTGAGCCTTCGAAAGGAGTCGTCAGTCAAGACTTCTGGTTTTACAAGGAGGTTAACAAGGAGAAGAACACGGACTGACAGATTCTGTTTACCTTCCTCCCACCGCTCAGAGAGTCTGCCTGAAATGAAGCCAGCATTCGGCAAAAACTAAAGCCAAGAAATAGAGCAATACACAAGGGCCTGGTGATGCTGTTTGAACCCTTGGGTCCAACATCACCTAAAGTCATTGTGATGGCTAACTTTAACTGTCAACTTGACAAAACCTATAATCACCTGAGAAGAGAGTCTCACTGGGGAATTATTTGGATTAGGTTTGCCTGTGGTCATGTGTATGTGGAGGGCATATCCATTCCCTAGGCAGCAGACCATGAGTTGGATGAAACTGGACCGAGCAGGCTGAGGCATAAACATGCATGCATTCATTCTTTCTGCTCTTGACTGGATGTGACAGGCTGCTCTGTATTCCGGCCACCTTGACTTTCTCACAATGATGGATCACAATCTGAGATTGTGAACCAAATAAGGCCTTTCTCCCTCAAGTTGCTTTGTTTCTGAGGTAAATAGAGCCAGACAGACCTCTTTACTTACTGGCTAGGTAGTGCAGTACTTTTCCTGGACTGCTTCCTAACAGCTGGTTTGTAAATCAATACTAGATGTAAGATAGAGGCTATGGGTGACCGATCTGCAGGCCTACACTGAATTGGCTGGATTAGGTGGACCAAAGTCAACTAAAGACTTTATCTTCAAGTGGATAATCCTGTGAGACGTTTGTTTGTTGTTTTGTGGATTTGTTAGGTTGTTTTTTTTTTTTAATTTGGGGACCAAACTCAGAGCTTTGATGCTAATCACTCGCTCTATTACTGGGTGATGCCGTAGCCCTGGGAATGCATCTTATGGGTTCTGCAGAACTGTGAAACAGTCGGATGCTGTACCTTGGTACTCAGTTTAGATAAACGTATATCATCACATTGAAGCAAGTAATGTCGTTTCTGTACAGGCTTGCCAAACTAAAACAAGAAGTGAAGATAGGGGGGGGGGGGGTAGTGGCCGGAAATCTAAGAAGGCTAAGAGTCAACTCAGTATGTTCCCAAAGCAGAACTTAGTGAGTAGAGATAGGAAAGTGATAGATAGAGGTGACTAAGAAAGAATGAGGACAAAGGGTTGATCCTAACAGGTCAGCCCTTCCAACACCCACAGTTCACTTGCTGCTCCAAAGATACAACTTCTCCCATAGTGGTAGCTCCAAGGTAGTGGGGAGCATCACCACCCTGTTTCCTTGGCCTTGGCCACTGCTGAGGAAGACAAAATGGAATAGCTAAAGCCTGGGCTAGGAGTAGGCCTAAGACACTTGAGCCTGTTGCTAAGAGACGGGCACTATAAAAGCAGGGACAAATTTTGTGGACCGTGACTCCATAAGACCTCTGGCTTTGGTTAATATCCCTTGAAGGTTCTGGAAAGCTAACTGTCTGGTTAATTGATCATAGCTCAAGTCCTAAAAATAAAAGCCTGTGGTTGTTATATCCTAAGGTTGGCCCCAGTGCCCTAAAATTCCCTACAGCAGGAAGTGAATTAGGACAGTAAATACTGCTCCCAGGATAGATATACACTGCACTGTCCACCTCACATGCGACCGAGGAGAACACTGGATAAGGGAGCTGTTCTGGGCAGAACAAGGTCAGCCCATATCGGTCAATGGGAACTGTTCACAACCAGAAAGATTTGATACATGATATTCATTAGTGCAGACAGTCTTGTCTCTTCTGGTCATGATTTTTAGTTTCCATAAAGAAGTTTATTCTTATGGCTATAGTCTACTCTCTGCTTGGCATTTCCTTCCTGGTGCAATGAGGGTGATTAGATGTGTAATTTGACTGTGGGTTTTTATTTGGGGTTGGGGGCTTGGTTTATTTTCTGTTGCTATAACACAATAAGCGCCAAGAAGTAGATAATTTATAAAGAAACAAGGTTTATTTTGGCTCACATTTCTGGAGCATGGCAAGTCCAAAAAAAAAAAAAATGTGGTCACATCTGGTGTGGATTCCATGCTGCTTCAACGTGGGGTGTAAATTGAAACGTGTGATCAGTGATCAGGACGTGAAGAAGAGGCAGTGGAAGAGGCGCATCCTGGTCCTGGAGAGAACCCTTGTTCTGATAATGTACTGGGTGTGAGGGGCATCTAAACTCATTACCATGAGAAAGGCATTCGTCCTCAAGAATGAAATCATGATCATCAACATCATCGTCATGGTCATTGCTCGTGTGTGTGTGTGTGTGTGTGTGTGTGTGTGTGTGTGTGTGTGTGTGTTTTCCAGGAGTTAACATTGAGACATCTTCCTTGGTCACTCTCCCTTTTATTTTTGAAGACAAAGTCTCTCACCATAGCAGACTGGCCAGTGAACTCCGTCCAGAGATTCGTCTGTTGCTTCCCCGCTCCATCAGCGTTGGAACTACGCACCCACATGCTGCCTTGCTCAGCCTTTAACACTTTCACATGGATGCTGGGATCTAAAATCAGGTCCTCACACCATCCGAGTCATCTCACAGGCCCCACCCCCTGAAATCACCTCCTAAAGGTCTGCCTTGCCAGAGTCTCCACAGTGAGTCGAGCTCCCACTCGAGGTTTTGTGGAGCCTTCAAGCCACACATTTAAACCACAGTGGTTCGCACACAAAGGGGGCGATGCCACACACAGGGACAACGGGAGAGAAGACTATAGATTAGGACAGAGCTCATATATTTTTTTTCCAATGGAAACTATAATACATTATTTCTCTCTTTAAAAAATTTTTTCAGAAAAAAAAATTTTTTTTCAGAAAAGCGATACTTGGAAAAGGTTCCCCCTTTCACAGCAAAATGTAGGATGTATTGATCTGCAGGGCGCCCATATGTCACATACTTTAGAGTGTAGTTTAGGAACCAGGCTTACATAGGAACTGAATCTTTTTACCTTCCCTCCCACACCAAAGGAAGCCATTTTTTTCCTTTTTTTTCATTACCTTTCCACATGTTCATAAATAACATGTAACATTGATTTGTATGTTTTAATTTACATTAATGGTATGCTACACTTATCCTTTGGAAACTTGGCTTCCCCACTCAGAATCATGTTTTTAAGATTTATATACTTGGATATGTTCAGTCATTTTAATGATTTGGTAGTATTCTAGTATGTGAATAAATCACACTTTATACTATTACCATTCAGACTTTGTAAATTATCATTATAATCTGTTTTGGCAACATAGACAATGGGCATCCTTGGGAATCATCTTATAGTCATGTAAGAGAATTTTCTAGAGCATGTACCTATGTGTGCACTTGCTAGCTGTGGCGTCTGCTCATGTCCTGATGTGCCAGCTACTGCCAGATTGCTCTCAAGTGCAATTTTACTATTTTACACTCCTGCTTGCAAATGAGAATCCCTCTCTGTGATGTCTCCTGGCCCTGGTGCCTGATGGTTTGATTCACGGGGTTTGTCGGTTTCTCACTGTAAGCTCCTCTTCCTCTGGAGTATCAGGACTCTGGAATCCCGAGAGCCCTGGATTATAAAGGAACTCCTGCTGAGAAGTTTTATATGTGTGTGTTCTGGAGCCTGTAGGCTTTCAGTGGTCCTTGACCCGGTTATGATAAATTCTCAGCTTGGATCTCTCACACCAGACAAGTAATAGAAGTTTGGAATACATCCTTCTATGTACTTCAGGTCTGGGAATTTGATTTCTCACCTGATATTTTTTATCCTATCCAAAACTCTCAAGAAATAGCCAGTGGGTGCCATTTTCCAGTTTGCTTTTTATGAGCAGGGCAATCTTTGAGATCTTAAGCTTCATGCAGTCATCAATGATCACATGGCTACATATTTGTGTTTATGGAGTAGGCTCACCCCATATCCCAAATAGAATTAAAGCACACTAAGAGATTAATGTTGGGTACCCTTTTTTAAAGACCGGTTCTATTACTGAACATAGAGCTTCCTAATGACCACCTGGCCAGCAAACCCCAGAGATCCCCATGTCCTCTTCTCTAGTGCAGAAAGTCAGGCATGCAATGCCTCACCTAGCTTTTCACGTAGGCCTGGGTATCCAAACTCAGGTCCCCATGTTTACATGGCAAACATGTTACCCCCAAGACGTCTCCCCAGTCCCCAAACTCTTGTTTTTAATTGGGAGGATGTTCAATGCTGGTCAAAAGTAAAGACTGTCTTCTTCCTTCTTCCTACCTTGTTTCTTCCTTTCTTCCTCCCCCGCCTCTGTTTTAATAGGCAGAGAAAGAGGAACGCTTTAGGTTTAAGACATCAGAAGGAAGACTACTCTGTTGAACTCAGTCCAAAAGTGTATACTCCTTAAATAATTCTTCTGCTTCTATTAATGAAAAAGAAGGAACTGGGGTAGAATCAGACACAGAGAGAACTAGGGAAGTGGCCAATGGGCACAGGTACAGCCAGTGAGTTCCAGGGATCAAAGCAATCAGCTTGTGGAAATTAAGACTAATGGGTATTAGGATGGTGACAAAATCTAACTTGGAGAAATGTGAGCCAGCCAGTATTTGGACTGAGCAAAATACTACTTTCCAAGCCCCGGAGTAACTTCCTGCTTCCTCAAGCCAGAGTACAAAAACAGTCCCTACTCACTTTTGCTGTGTTGTTGCTAGTAGCATATGTGGATTAAAGGATGAAGAAGAATTGATGGTCGTCTCCTGGGCCTGGGCTAGCATACATGAACTGGTCCTAGACAGTTGGTTCAATCTTTGGTCACCAGTCAGGCCATCTACACCTGGACATCGACTTCTGATTAACTGCTCCCTCATGGTGCTCCCAAGCTCAGCCTTGAGGTTTGGCAGGCCTCCACTAAATCATGGCTGACTGGGAGATTAACTCCTTCCTGCCTGCCTGCCTGCATATCACCCACCATGTGTCTCCCACAGATCCATACGCACCTAGGTTTCCAGAAGAAGATGCCACATGTTTAAGGCATCTAGCTTGAGAGATGCTAAAACGCTATTGTAGGATGCTAAAACGCTATTGGACCAGCCCAAGTTAGCCTGGTTATCACCTGGTGTGGAGAACTAGAGACCGAATAGAAAGGAAGGGGTTACTATTGCTCATAAGATCCCCTCAGAAGCCTAGGATTCTAAGCTACTAGAGAAGCCTGAAGCAGAAGTCTCTCTGACAGCTGTCAGGGGCCTCTGCTACGTCTAAAGTACCATTAGCCCTACACCCTCCGCCTTGTTCATTCGATTGTTTTTGTTTGGTTTGTGCAGGTAAAACTCTTCCATATTCGAGTCACTCTTCTGAGGCAGACACAGTGGCCCGGGTGAGAAGTTTAACTGTACCACACTTGGCACCTGACATTTTCCACCACCCTTTCCTCTCCGAGATTCTCCTCAGACCCCAGATTGGCACTGGCTGTGTCATGAGTGGTAAGAGCCTAGAGCAGCTTTTTGTCACGTGTACGATGGCTCAGGGTCTCACCTACTTTTCAGGCATCTCTCTAGCCCCAGATCCCACTGACAAAGAGGGCAAGGCTTCCTTGGCTCCATTGTCCTCATGGAAGACTGGCTGGATGAGCAACACTTCTTATTCCTCTCCAGCATATCTCTCTTCTGAGTTTTGTTGATGTCCAGATTTCCCTCCCCAACTTCTTTCTACACAGGACCACCCTTCCTTCTAAACCAGCTGACAAAGAACAAACTGTACTCATGGTGTAAACTCTTGTGAGAACTACTCTAATGTCACTTCTCCATGAAAACACGTGGAAATTATTTTCTCTGTGATGCACAGAAAATAATATTAACGGCTCTAATCACAGCAGTGTTAATTAGATATCAAGCAGCAGCAGCAAAACTGCCTTGTGGTTTCTTCAGTATTAGTTAAAACAAGGCTAAAACGGGTCGTTAAAATTAATTTAAATGCAAATATTAAGTAATATTACTGATGTTACTTGGATGCAACAAAATCTCATTAAAAGGCAGGACTTTGCTAGCTAAAATATGGGGAATGCTCTGTGGGTTACCTCCTCTAAGTTATCGTCACATTAAACCTCAATCTGATTGGGAAGAAAGGATTTACCCCCTATTAATTCACCTTGAGCAGGCTGAGCAGGTGAACTGGAGGGAGGGGAGACTCCTGACACTACTGAATGGAAGCACCGACAAGCAAGCGCCCACGCCACGGAGACGGCAGGCTAGCCTTGTTTCAACAGCACCGAGATTGGGAGTTCTGCCAAGAACGAAACAAACTATCCTGCAGCTGTTATCTCATTTGTATGAGTAATATGAAAAACGCTGCACAATTTAATATGCCATCTAATACTTTTATTCTTATCTCCCTAGCAGGGCAGGTGGTGGCATACATGTTTGAAAAGCCGGTACAGATTGGAACAGGGGAGGGCCCCCAAGAAACCATGCTAGCTGCTATTTGAGCTGAGTAAAATGAGATGGGCTCCGATATTATTTTATAAAGGCAATCTCACTTGTATCTTTGCCAGTGAGATCTTAATCACAGCCAGCAAGGAGACTGGATACCCTTTCCCGGTTATCTGGGTACACAATGAGGCCATCGGCAGCACGGAGAGAATGACTATCTGTTATTGCACGTTGGGAGAGACCAGCAAGAACATTATCGGGGCGTTGGGAACCAAACGTGTGCGGCACAGAGTGATAAAAAGAGGGAGGAGACGACTCATCGCTAAGGATGTGAAGATAATGCCACTTGCAGGGGGAAGAGATGGATGGCGTGGTGGAAAATGGCTTCGAATTCTGGAAACCGACTGGAAGGCTCTATAGCGGCCCAACTGTTGGCTTGGGAGTACAGAGAAATAAATAAGAGGGTCGCGATGAGAGGGAGAGTCTGGGAGAGAAAGCGATTGTCTCAACCCCTCTGACCTTAAGAGGAATGTGGTTAAATCAATCTTTCATGATTCTGTCCGCCTGAAGATGAAGTACAACAGCCTTCAGACTACCAACGGACACAAATAATAGTTTATTTCCCCCGTTCTCAGTCTTATCTTTTGTTTTCTTCCCTACAATCAAGACTTCACATAATCCTTTAACAAACAAGACTGTTAAGACGTAAAACTAAAAGGGAAGGCACAAATTCTTCAAGATACTAGCAAGAGGCTAACTACCATCCCAGGGAACACTGACCCCAAAGGACCAGGTCTATGACTCACAGGAACATCACTGTCACGATAAAGACCACTAACTCCACGATGGCATTTCTGTAAGCTCCAAGCACCTTTGACTTATGGCTGCTCTTTACTGTGGCTGGAAATTTTGCTTTGGTTTTCTTCTGTGAAGTCGGAAGTCAGAAATGTTTTGGTTTGAGATTGGTTTGGGTTTTCCTGAGACAGAATCGTTGACTCCATAGTCCAAAATAACCTGGAAATCGCAATGCAGTCCAACTGGACTCGAACTCACAGTAGTTTCTTAGCTAGGACTGCAGCTGTGAACACCACAGCAGGCTTTCAAGTCTAAGGGCCTATGCACACCCTCTCTCTCTATTCTTCTTCCATTTCTTTTCTTTCTCCCTTCTCCTCAACCCACCTTACTGGTAATTTCTCTTATACTTCAATTAAATAATTGGTCATAAATATACGACGACAATCTGACAAAGCAGAAATGCATTAAATATCCAGTCAATAGCTTCCCCCTGCTCTCAAACTCACCCCTCCTCCAAAATAACCAGGGTCAGTAGCTTGAGGTATTTGTCTTCATAACTTCTCCTGGATATCAACAATATACAATTCATTTCTTCTGTAATATAGATGCTTTCAAGCCAGTAATATAAACCCAAGTAATTCTTTTTAAGTGGGATTTATAATATTTTCCTATTCTCCACTACAATGCACTGTTACTCAATCACCCTGAAGTGATGGGCACAGCACATGCAATCCAACTACCACTCACTACAACTGCTACCTTATGTAGTCCTACATAGAGGTCAGCATCTTTATTACTTTGATTATCAGATTAAAGAATATGTAGTATATATGCATGTATGTATGCACATATGTATATATATATGTATATATATGTATATATAATGTATATATATATTACTTCTCCCCAATGTATAACCACTCACATATCTACAAACAGTAGACAAAGGCGCATCCCCACACCTATATAAGCCTTGGCAGTCTTCCTTGCTTTGCTTTGCCATTCCAAGATAGCATTGCATTTACTCAATTTGCATTTTCCTGACTCCAACGGGGCTATCCATCTTTTCAAGTGTCTTCTTCTCATTTTTGCAAGCACAGGTGTGGCTTTTGTCTTTGTATTCTTTTTGAATGACTATGAGCCCTTCTCTTACTCTTTATAGATACTGAGTTTGTGTTTGTGGGGTGTGTGTGTGTGTGTGTGTGTGTGTGTGTGGGAGAGAGAGAGAGAGAGAGAGAGAGAGAGAGAGCAAGCGAGAGAGAGAGAGAGAGAGAGAGAGAGCATATATCCATGTGTGCGTGTGCGTGTGCGTGTTTGTTCCCCCATTTCTTAGCTATTGATTGGGAAGCACAGTATTGCACTTTTATCCATTGTGTGAATTATGAGTATTTCTTCCAGTCTTCGCCTTTAGATTTTATTTATAGTAGCATGCAACATTTAAAATTTTAAATAATTATTTCATTAAATATATCAATATTTTCCTCTTGAAGTTATGATGCTCTGTGGCTTGTTTTAGAAAGCCTTCCCTACCTCGTGGATATATATCATTCTAATACTGTATAAGTTCTCTTTCTTTGAGACAGGGTCATACTATGCAGCCCTGGAAGCCTCAAGGTTCAAGATCAGCCTCCCAGGTGCTGGAGTTACAAACAGCACCCCATACCCAGCCCTTCCACAGTCTCAGTTTCACTTTACCAAACTCCACAAATTGGAGAAGTTGATAGACCTCCCCAGGTCCTGCATCATAGTTGCTAATTATTATCACAAAAGTCATATCAGGAACAGCTAATTTTCATAATCCAGTGACCAGATGGGGTAAATAGATTTCCTGCAGGCTCAATGGTTTCTGCCTCATCTAATTACAACTTAAGGGTTCTTTGATTGGTACTTGAAGCTCAAAAAGTTTCTCCAAAAGTAATTTAATCACCCTGTGAATGAACTGAGTATATTTCATTATACAGATGGGCGAGATGTAAACTACTAATTGCATGTGGGCTATATTTATAGGAGTTGGATTTTGATCATTAATTTCTTCTTATTTGCTCTTGGTTACATTTCTAGTTGGTTAAAGGCTTCTTGAAACCCTCCCATCCATCCATCCATCCATCTAGCCAGTGAACATATGTTTGCTGAAGTACATGTGCCTGGGAAAGGCCCTGAGGGAGTCAGCCATAAAGCAGATGTCAGATACAGCCCTATGGCCTGAGTTGACCGAGGTCCGAGTTTTATAAGATTCTTCTTATACTTTCACCAAAGATTGTATACTTTATTTTCTGATCTCTCTCTCTCTCTCTCTCTCTCTCTCTCTCTCTCTCTCTCTCTCTGTGTGTGTGTGTGTGTGTGTGTGTGTGTGTGTGCTGTGTGGCATGCATCTTCAGAGTATGAAGAGTGGTTTCAGTAAATCTCCAGAAGTAAGTTAAATGACCCGATAAAGGAACTGAGTTCTAACAAAGCTTCCAACGAACTAGGGCTGAGGCACCTTGCCAATGCCTGTGCTGTCTACGAGTTGCCCCTTAGACCAACTTGGGTGATGAGGCCATTTTTGGTGATTAACCTTTCTTGTCAATTTGCCTATATTTGTAGTCACTTATGTGACACTATATGTGTCAGTTAGGAGACACATCTCCTGGTGTGTCTGAGGGTAATTCCAGAAAAATTAGCAGATGAAGGAAGACCCACCTTGGATGCTACTGACCCCATTCCATAGGCTGGGGTCCTGAGCTGAATAGGAAGAGGAAAAACAGCACTAGCATCCACCACTCTTCGCTTCCCATCTACAGATGCAAGGTGACTCGGTGCCTTGTGGTCACCACAGCTGGAGCGTCTCTCGCTACCACGCCACCTTGATGGACTGAATCCCCTAAAACTGTGAGCCAAACTCAACCTCTCCTTCCTGCAGTTGCTTTTTGTCAGATACTTTGCCACAGCAATAAAAAAGTTTATATAAGTAATACACCATGACCATGCAACTCAAGGCTGTGCCATTCATTCTTTTGACACTGGGCTCCAGTGGGTCTGGTTTGTCACTCAGCAACCTTCCAAAATCCGCTGCTCTCTCCATTTCACAAAGATGCTGAGGACACCGTGTGGCATCTCCTCTGCCCCTCCTCATATGCTCACAGATACCCCACCGTGTTCTACAGACACTGGGGACTTGGTAATAGAGATGTTCCACTAAGTCTCCTGCACAGACCATAGCTCCTCTCTGGTTTCAGTCCAGGACAGGAAACACAGTGGTTCACAACCGAACTGGTGCCAACCCCCATGGGATAGTGTGGCCATTTGTAGACATGTTATTTTGTTGTCGCAGCAATGGGAATTATATTACCCATGCATTTTATTTTACATCAAGGTAGTAAAGGAAACTTCATAACACATTTATCACATAAAAGAGTCATTAGTTTTAGTAAGTCCAAGGAGTCCAATTAGCTTCTGTCTTCTTCCTAGGACATGTTGACAAAGGGTAGTCAAACAGGCCAATGCTCTCAGGACCCTTACCCCTTCTGGCTTTTTCTCCTCATTTCTACTTCCCCACTGACCCTCTGTCTCCCCAACCCTGGTCTGGAAAACCCTACCCAACATACAGAACAAATGGCATGTCTCACTTCACTGTCCCCAAGGCCCCTCACGCCTTTAGCTTTTATGGCCAAAGCCTTGCAAATGACTATGCTGCCTCCTCTTCTCTGGGGTGAGGGTGTTTGACCAGCAGGGCTAAGTGTCTGAAGCAGACATATACTAGTGTCTCTGAGTGTTGATCCTAAACACAGTCAAGAAAGATCTGATTCCCATGTGGTCATTTGTATGGACTTCCAGCATGACTTTATGGTACCATCAGGGCTCCGACATGGAGACATGGGAGAGGTAATTGTGCACAAAGCCATTAAAGAAACCTCACACTGCTAAAAGCTTCAACACCCTCAAAAACAGGCAAAACCCACAGCCAGAGGATTCTAGCCAAGCATCTGCCTTACACCTTCCTCTCACCCATCCAGAGAGCCTTGACTCCTCTGCCTTGCCACAAACCCCCTGATCCCATCTGTGCAAAACCCATTGCTCCTATTCCTGCTCCTCACTTACATTTGCAGATTTCAGTGCCAATGAGGTAAGAAATGTAGGTTTACCACTGCATGGCCATGGATTACTCCAATACCACCAAATGTAGGCATTGCGACCCCAGTTCAATCCCCAGCAGCCAATGGTAAAAAAAAAAAAATCATAAAATAGAAAGAAATGGCAACCTAACACAATAGTTAAGACAGCTTGGAAGTGATCTATTTCTTAGTGTTTCTGACTACATCCATCTGTTTTGACATTCTGTTTTGGAACTGGTGGGAAATCTGATTCAGTCCATTCTGAAGGTTGCAAAAGAAACCCTATAAATCCATGCCCTGGCACATGCATCCCAAAGGGTAGCCACAGTGGTAAATGTTGAGCAGCTGACTCACCAATGGATTAAAGAGGGACAGACATAGCATCTGTCAGTTTCTATGAGATGACCATTTCTACCATGGATGATCTCAAGGAACTCCCGCCACCAATGGAAAGCCACCCAATAGACAAATGGAGAAGTGGCCACATACGTCTCTCCCATCACAGAGTGGCTGCCAAAGGCTCCAACCCCAAGCTGTCATTTAGACTCAGAGTAGCAGATCTGAACCTCTCCAAACAGACCAGAAATCACATTTTCCTGTTTGGTATCTCTATCTCACAACAGAGGCTACTTCAAACACATTAAAATCATTGAAGAAGTTAAAAATACACAGCTTGTGTGTTCCTATGCCTGAAGCCCCGATGTGGCCAGAGTCCTTGTGTTGATGATGAATGGAAGGAACTTTGCCTCCGAGACCTTTATAACTCTGTTACCGCCTTAGTTGATTGCTATATAACAAACTGGTTAAGACCAGATAATTTATGAAGGAAAAAAGTTTCTTTCACATGCAGACCTACAGACTAGGATGTCCACAATCAGACCCTGCTTCAGGCTGCTTATTAAGACGATATAAAATTAAAAGGGCAAAAACACATTTGGAAGAAAGAAAAGGAGGCCTAGCTCATCTGAGAGCCAGCCCGTTTCTACAATAAAAACATTAATCTGTCCACATTAATAGACCCCTCAAGGGACTCACAACCTCTTCCGGGGATTCAGCTCCCTGGAAGACAAAGCCTCCATGTGTGTTTTCCAGGAAAGAACCACATTAAAGAACCACATAGTACCTGGCCTACTGGCCTCCCTCTTTTTAGCATTTACACATCGATTTCGAAGAACATTATGGGCTTTCCATTCTTCATTCAAAATAATAGTCCATTACTAAATTGGAGGGGCCCACAGGTAGAGGCCGATTTGGGGTGTCTATTCAGCAGTGTTCACAGTATTGGGAAAGAGTAGGAATACTCCATGGTGATCAAAACTTACAGTTAAATATTTTTAAGAGCATAAGGCTTCATGTTGGCTGGGTCTCCGGGCTTCTGTTGTACCCTATCCCTCCTCTCCTGTCCTTTGGATGATGCTTTATGAATATTCCATGTCACTCAGCAGCTGCAAGAGATGGATGACTGTGGGACCAAGAGATAACAGGCAGAGGCAACGAGGATCCTCTCTTGCCTGCAGCAGGCAGCCAAATACATTTTTCAAGCCCGAAGCATTGCAGAAACAACGATTTTTTTTTAATGCCCTTTCTTTTATTTTCATTCATTTGCTTTCCGTGTCTTCTCCTTCCTCTTCTTCTTTTTTAATTGCTCATTTTGCTTAAGGAGCCTCGAGGCACAAGCACAGCAAAGTATCATTAATTAAAATATTTAAAATTACAGCCGCGGTGACAAAGCTCCGGAATAAGCCCGGGCAGCAGAGACAACAAACACAATTATTATCCTCAATACCAGCCGAATCATCCCGCTGCTTTCTGCCCAGAGACAATGCATCTTTCCCAAAATGCTAAGTGTCTGTGACACCGAGTAAATCGTGACTCTCCACAATAGGACAGACAGGATCTGAGACAGCGCTGGGGCTGTGCGGAAACACAGCCGTCCCTCCTCCTCGCTTGCCTCACTCCACGGCAAGGTTTTCTGGGAAGGAAGCTTTGTGCAGCAACCTGCTACCTCCCTTTCCAGCTTTCCTCCAGGAGGTCCACGGGGTTACTCAGCAGTGAATCAGCCTGGCATGCCTGTGAGAACACCATAAACATGTTAGTGATTTCCCTGCACCTGGAAGACCCTTCCACAGAAAATTATCCCCATAAAACAAACCCGTGAGAGCAGAAATTGTGGTGATTTATAATAAAGTTTTTAGACACAGGAATACAAAGAGCGTCGCCAGTTCCATTCCAGCCGATGAGCAGACTCCTTTGCTGTTCACCCATTGATGCGTTCCCTCACTCCAGACCTACTGAGTTCCCACTGTGGACCAGATTCTGGGCCAGCTCTATCTCTAAGCACCTCGGTGGTACTAAGATGGAAGACTGCCTACATTCTTCGGTGAGCTCTCCGTGTAGCAGGAGAGATGAAGAGGTTCCATGTTGGGAGAGGAGTCAAGACCATGGAAAAGTCATGGGAAGAACTTCCTGGCTTGAATCTCAAAGGTTCCCACAAAAACATGCTACAGTGCCCTTCATGCACCTCCTAAGACGTTACCAACCCCAGCAGGCCCAGCACCTGCAACCCCTGAGCCCAAGGCATCCCCTAGCTGCCACCTCAGCTCCGGCTGCTCCAATTGAAGACCAGAAGTGCCAAAGAATTCACAGATCCTAAGAAGCAGCCCTTATCCAATGGCTGACAGAGTTAGTGGGTGAGTATTCCAGAAGCCTGCCCCATAGGTAAGACAGCCCAGAACCTTCCAGAAGCCTACCTCACAAGTAAGACTACCCAGAAGTCTGGTCTCACAGGTAAGACAATCCAGAAGCTTCCAGAAACCTATCCCACAGGTAAGACAGCCCAGAAACTGAGCTAGAACTAGCTCCCAGACTTCCTTAAGGTCAGTCAGTTGCCCCCAGGTAAAAATTTACCTTCACTACCTTCACTACCTCTGATTTGATCTCTGATCTCTCTCTCTCTCTCTCTCTCTCTCTCTCTCTCTCTCTCTCTCTCTCTCTCTCTCTCTCTCTCTCTCTCCTGCTCTTCCTCCCTCCCACCCTTCTCCTTCTCCCTCCTCTTCCTCTTCTGTAAAAACATTTATTTGGGGTGCATGTGTTGCCTGTGTCTCTCTGTGTGTCTTTGTGTGTACATGCGTAATGTGTACGTAGAGGTCAGAGGTCAATGTTCAAGAATCAGTTCCCTTCTTCCATCCTGCGGGCCTCAGGATTGAACACAGGTCGTCAACCTTGGCAGCGAGCACCTTTGCCCTCTGAGCCATCTCGCCAGCTCCACCTCCCTTCCTCTTACCGACATATGTCATCAGTGTCCTGCAGGGATCTCATGGCATTGCCTCTTCACTGAAATTCCCACACTAAAAGTGTTTGTCTCATAGTCAGTGTCTGGGCTATCTCAAACAAAGCAACTCATGGCATGGAAAACACAAGACTGGAGAAAGAGACACAGATATGAAGGAACAGTAGCTACTTATCTGGGTGAGGCTGAGGTGCAGAGGCAGATGAGAGAAATGCTTGTGCCTTCACTGCTGACACAACGATCAAAGACCTCCCCTTAAGGTCTTTTCCTATATTTGTCTTTGTATCTGGAGCCCTCACAGAAACCACACACGATTCAGGTTAGATACACAAAAATTACCTACATCGCCCCCTCGTTCCACTTGGTCTCATCTTGGGTTCCTCGTCTCCCTGTATTCCATTGCACTAAGTGACCTGGTTCCAAGTACTTCCCTTCCCCACAGTCATTGTTGCAATCCCAAAGCCTAGGGCACAGGAATGGAGTCTGTGGTAGCCATCCCCTAAAATGGCTCCTCTTGTCCCTCTCCTACTCAAGAAGCTCTGCAGAACACCTTCCAGTATTGTTTCAGTGATGGTCTGCAATGCCAGATAGAATACAGGAGATGTGACAGGATATTGGCTGTATTCCAGCCAATAGAATACAGGAGATGTGACAGGATGTGACTTTCAAGGCTAGGTTATCAAAGGCATCAGTGATTTTTAGTCCTACCTTCTCTCCTGTATCACTTGCTCTGAGAATAGCTGAAATTCTGTGAGATGCTTAAGCAACTCTCTGGCAGGGAGGCTTCCAGCCATCAGCTCTGTGGGCAAGCCAGAGTGGGAGCAGGTCCTTCAGCCAACCCCAGGGAAGCTGTCAAAAGACCACAACCCTAGGCAACCTGGATTTTGATTTCAGGAAACATGGTGTCCTGGAATTATAAGATAATCCACTCCCAGATTTCTGACTCTCCAGAGTCATGAACAAGTATTCGTTGTTTGAAGCCACTCAGTATTGGGGTACATTGTTATATAATGGTAGATAAGGCACACGGTATCACGCGCCTTATCCCACTCAACCGTCTCCACTCCTCAAGGAAGATAAGGCGGAGGGAGAGATGGAGCTGAGATCAGCCCGCATCATTCTGGATGTCCAAGGACCATCCAGAAGGGGGCTGAAAGATATTCAAGGACCATCCAGAGGAGCTGGAATGCTTTAGAACTTTCAGTGAAGTGACAAAACACCCAGCATAAACAACTTCAAGGAGGAAGGATTTGGGTTCACAACTATGTTTCAGTTCGTGGTTGGCTTCAATTATGGCTTGATATTGAGGTACAGTGGAGCCCAGATGCTCACACCATAGCAGTTGGAAATCAGAATGACCGGGAAGAGTGAGGGCAGGACCTAGTCCCAGGACACATGCCCTGTGACCAACCTACTTCCTCCAATAAGACCCAAAAGGTCCCCATTGCCTCCCAAAATAGTGCCAGGAAACAACTCATAGACAAAACACTAACAGTTGATGGGTATTTAGAAATTAAAAACTGTTTTTGTAGGGGGCTAACCTCCAGTACAGCGTATACCAATGCCTTGTTAGGATATAAGGCAAAGAAGACATTGTTGTGAAGGAACTGTCCAAAAGGGCGTTTATGTGGTTTAAATTGTCTAAACTCTCTCCTGTAAATACTGCTGAGGTGTGAAAAGGAAGGTACCTTAGTTCTAAGAGTTGGATTACAATGAACCAAATCTGTGGCAGATTTTTAATTTTAAAAAAAGGTCTCAAAGGAGCCAATGTTGGCTATTCATATAACCCATAGAACAAATTATCCCATTACTTAGTGGCTTAAAATAATAAACACTTATTTATTATTTTACACAGTTTCCATGGGTCGAAAATTCAAGATCTGCTTAGCCTGGATATAGTTCTGAAAATTTATGGGGAGCATTTATCATAATATTGTTTATAATAGCAAAATATTAGGAACCAGCTAAATGTGCAGTCACGGAATGAGGTCAAAGCTTCATCTCTGCTAATAGTGAAACAAAAATTTAGGATCATGTGGAACTACTCAGATTATCACTGGAAAAGAATGCTATAAAACTGGAAAAACAGCAGGATTCCAACATTACTGAAGTTGTTATCCCTAAAATGGCTAAAAGCGCATGCACCCAAAAGACAAGGGAAGCTAGTAAGTAAGTTACCTATTGCCAAGTAACAGGACGTCCAAAAGCCCGTGCCCAAAAGTAAGCTCCTCAGAGCGGTCACCTCTAACTCCCTTATGGTTCTACACTCCAGAGTCAGGCATGACAGTAATACAACGTGGTCTAGAAAGTTCATGCATGAGAGCTATGCCATTGATTCACACACACACACACACACACGCACGCACGCACGCACGCACGCACGCACACACAGGCACACACAGTTACACAGAGAAAAGTCTCATAATGTTTTAGGTGTGTTAGGTTGCGTTCACATCTGTCCTTGGCTATAAGCAGCTGCATGCAGCCTTCTGGCTGTGGGTTGAACATGGGTCTGCAAATCTCCTGAGGTCTCTTATGCAGCTGTAATCATCTTATAGTGTGACTGGGGCTAGATCCGGGAAAGCAAAATTCACCAGTCTGGTGCCTCAGAGGCCTAGTCTCTCTCCCCCTCCCACCTCCCCCACCTCCTCTCCCTCCCCCTCCCTCCTCCCTCCTCCCTCCCTCCCCCCCTCTCCCCCTCCCTCCTCCTCCTCTCTCTCCCTCTCTCCCTCCCTCCTCCTCCTCCTTCTCCCTCTTTCCCTTCATCCTCTTCCTCCTCTTCTCCCTCCCCCTCTCCCTCCTCCTCCCCCTCTCCCTCCCCCGCTCATCCCTATTCCTACTCCCACGCTCGTGTCAAATTACATCATGGTAGCAGACCTCCTTACACTGTGGTTCCAGACTCCAAATGGAATTATGGTAAGAGGCTGAGCAAACACACACGCCGCAGGCATATATATAGGACATGGTATACATTGTATACATGTGATATGTATGATATATGTAGCACATAAAGGAAAGGTATTTTAAGAAATCTACTTTCTTAAAATGAGACAAAAGTTAGAAACTTAGGTTAGAGTTCATGTTGTAGTCTTGGGTTTAAATTCTTCGCATGGCAGTTTCCGCGTCGCTGTCTGAGCCAATCCCTTCTTCCCAGGAAGGCCTCTGTGTTCGCTTTTATGGAAGGCCTTTGCATGGTCAGATGGGGGTGAACTCCATGATGCTGCCTCTGTTCTACTAGAATCTACTGAACCAAATGTTAACCACAACTATTAACCAAATGTTAACCGCAACTAGAAAACACCTTCACAACGACAGCTGGATTAGCGTTCGACCAAACAAACGGTTCAATGACTGCTTAAGTGAGTGCATAAATGGACCATACCATTGAGCCAAGCCCAGAGCAGCTGTAGAAGGAAACGCACTGTGTGTGTGTGTGTGTGTGTGTGTGTGTGTGTGTGTGTGTGTGCACCCAGAGGCATTGTTTCCTGAGAGCCAAGGACAGCGTTCAGATGATAGGGTGCCTGGGTTTGGGGGAGGTTTGCTTTGCTTTGTTTTATAATATGTTTCACATCCTTTACAAGAGCATATGGGACATTTTGGAATGATTGTCTATGTTAGAGAATGATTCTTGTCTATTATTTTTTTAAACACAAGCCATTAAATACAAAATCATCAAATTTCCAGAACTGTCACCAATCAGAAATGATTATTGTGAACACTCCGTGATCATATTTACAGAGGTTCTGTGTCTGATATTCGGTCAGAAGTTAGGAAACAGAGAGAAGAAAAAGATGAAGAGAAAAAGAGAGGATTTTCTCAAAATGAGATAAGTCTCCAAGTGGTAATTGTTTCCCTGCAAGTAACAAGAGAAGGGAACTGAAGAGAACTGGGAAGATTTATAGTTCATCAAGCAAATGCTTCCTCATCCCTGACAGGTATTAACACCTTAAACATTAAAGTTGAAGAAAATAAACAGCAGATGATAAAGCTCAATGGCAGAGAGCCTGCCTAGCCGGCATGGAGCAAGCACATTTAATCCCCAGTACCACAAAGGAAGGGAGGAAGGGAAGGAGGAAGGGAAGAAAGGAAAGAGGGAGGGAGGGAGAGAGGGAGGAAAGGAAAGAGGGAGAGAGGGAAGGAAAGAGGGAGGAAGGATGAAAAGGAAGAATGAAGGGAAGTAGGAAAGGAGGAAGGAGGGAGGAATGAAGGAGGGAGGAAGGAAGAAGGAAGAAAGGAAGGAGGGAGGGAGGAAGGAAGGAGGGAGAGAGAAAGGAGGAAGGAGGGAGGGAGGGAGGAAGGAAGAATAGGGCAGTTATTTAAGGGCTACAGTTGTGCTTTCTACCTTGAATGATACAGTCTTGACCAGCCTGCTATTGCAGAGATAAATGCTCTCACATTATCCCCTCCCCTCCTCCACTGCTCAATATCTACTGTTGGCTTGGCCAGAGTTTATAGTAGTACCATTTTGTTCCATGGCTATAATTGGTTTAGCGCCTTGATTTAGGTAGTGAACATCTACCTAGAGGTTATATGTAAAGATTTGATCACTGAGATGGCATTATTGGGTGTTGCTTAATGGGAGTGTTCTGGAGTCGTTGGGGGAATGTGTCTTTTAAAGAGCTCCCTCTGTCTCTCAAACTGTAAACCAAACAAACCATCCCCTTCATCAAGTTAGTCTACAGTCTTTCTTTGGGTAAGCCCTGGGTCAACAGTGCTTTGTATAAATGGATCCATTGTACCCACAGTCCCCTTTTATAGACTTGCCAAACCTAACGTCATCGTCAAAGGGCTTTGGTTTTACACAAGCAGGTGTCCTGGTGCTCTCTCATTTTAGGACTTCTTGGCCGTTGCCTTCACACGTGAGCAACCGCTTCTTGACTATAATTTTTTAGGGCTTCTAAACCTCAGAACTTTATAAATCCAGCGCTATTGCCCTCCAGCTTGGAAAATTAGCATAGGGCATTTGAGGATGCCTTAATCTTTCTCATTATCAAGGACGACTTGGTGCCTGCATGCCTGAAGAATTCCTTCTTTATTCCTTAAGTTTAATAATTTAACCTAGAAAAATCCTTGATGTCTGTCCTTCGGAATTTGTTTTGCGTGGCACACAAAGCCCCCTTCCTGGCTGCAGATTTGAATCTCCTGAATTCTTTCCCATGTCTCTTTGTCGCTTTCTCTGCGGCAGGGACACCAATTACCTTAACTTGAATCATCTTTGTCTCTCCTCTCCTTTCTAATTATTTGACCTTTTGCTTCTGCTTTCAGCATGGTTATCTCTAGCTTCCCTTTCGCACCATTAATTCAGGTTTTAGCGCTGTCGGTTCCGCCCCCCTTGCTATTTTCTGTAACTTCAATTCAGCTCCTTTCCTTCCATCTCCTTTCACAGCCCATTCAGGTGCTTTATCATCTCATCTCTGAGTTCTTGTTTTATTACATTTATATTCCTACTAATTTGTTCTCTTAAAGGACACATTCTTCCTGGGGAAGCCATTTCGGTTACTCAATTTCTGTTTCCTCTAAATGGAGTTCTTCACCGGGATCATCCACTCCTGACTGCAGACTGGCTCTCCTGCGGTGAGTTTGCCTGGCTTCTCTGCTGTCCTCTTCAGCTTGCTCACACAGGATGTGAGCAGGGTCCTTGACACCTGTCTCCATCTGGGACCCCACGCTGAGCCCTTGGTGTTGCTGGGATGGTCACTTTCTGTTTCCTGAGGCTGGCAGAGATCAGCTAGAAATTAGTTCTTCTCTCATTAAGGAGTCCATGCTCCAAAATTTCCTCTGAGAGCTCATTGAATATGCGGGACCAAAGTTGAGGGCATGTCTCACCCTGGTGGGCATTGGCTCGTCTTCCAAGCCCAGTGTCTAAGAAAACACAATCCTACTGCATTGGTGAATTGTAAACCAACTTTCCAGAAAATAATTTGGCAATAGACATCAAGATGTTAATATTTATAACTCTGGTTCTCACAACATCTCTTCTGAGATTCTAGTAGAAAAGGAAAAAAAGAAAGATCTGTTTGGAAAGAAATTCTTTTTGGAGCACTGCGAATAATGCTAGGGAATTGATAACAAGTTGGAGGCTCGACACAGGAGGCTGTGGTAAATAGCTGTAGCAAATGAAGATAAGAATTATGAAGGATGCCTTATTCTTTATTCTTATTATTCATATGTCAATTATGTCATGAAAATGCATGGGAAGGCTGGAGAGTTGGCTCAGCTTGCTGCCAAGCATGATGGCCTGAGTTTGAACCCCGGTATCCACATGGGGGAAGGATGCGTGCCGTGTCAGGAGTGCACACGCTCATATACACAATAGCAAGTAAGTAACATTGTAGTCCACAGGAACCACACCGAAAACTTCACGGTACATAATACTCTAGGATGGCAGGAACCATGACTGGTTTCCTCATTTCTAACATAGTGCTTGACCCATGAAAGATAAATAATGAATACTTATGATGAAATTTATCTCATACCTTGTTATCATCTGGGCTTAAAGGCCCCTCAAAAAAAGTTCACAGGTTTAAACCTTCATCTCTAGTGCAGTGTTAAAAGGTAGGGGCCTTTGGGAGGTGACCGGATCATAGGTCTCTGACCTCAGGAATGAATGACCATTGATGATTTGTGGCTTGCTGGATTGTTGGTTGGCGATGAGGCATTAGTGGGTAGGGAGGTTCATTCCACAGGGTATGTCCTGTCTTTGGAGCCTTACTCTCACTCTTGGCTTTCTGGTTGTCCTGAGATAGACCACATGCTTCCACCATAGTAAACTGCTTCTCCATAAACCCAGAAGCACCACCACGTCTCACAGCCATAGACTGAAACCTCTGGACACATCAGCCAAAAGAAACCCTCCCTCCTTAACTTGGTCTACTCACAAGTTTTCTTTCTGTTTTGTCATAGGAAACTAACACAGATCTCACTCGTAAAAACAACTGCAAGGCTAGGTACATCCTGGGGGTGGGGGTAGTGTAGGGGGTGATACTCAGAGAGGGGCTCCCCCTTCTCAAAGGAGAAGGGGAGGGGGGAATGGGGAGGATCTTCGAGACGGAGATTGGGAGAGGGGCTGATATTGGGATATAAAGTGAATAAATTAATTAATGAAAAATAACTACCCATGAATGGCCTTGCTGACCTCTGGCTAGCAGAAGCTACAACATAATTTTTTTCTCTTCAGTGATGCCTTTCACAGAACACAGTTAACGTAACACCATCTTGTTTTCTCTTTGATGGGATTTTTTTTTAAATCCCTCCTTGTTATGTGGCATGGTAGGTGCTTATAATCCCAGCACCCAGGAAACTAAGACAGGTAAACTGCAAGTCTGAGGCCAGCCTGAGCTATACAGAGAGCTTGAGACCAGCATCCAGGCCCTATATTGAAAGGAGGGTGAGGTGGGCTTTACTAAAGTCAAACTTTTATGCCATGCACTATGCAGCTTGAGCTGCACTGAGTGAAGGATTCAATAATATTGCATGGTTTTTGAAAGTTACAAAGCCACAGTTCAGTTTTACCTCTCATTTGTCACCTAAAAAAAAAAAAATCCCTTCAGGTCCTTTTACTGCCATCCCTTATTGGAGGTAACCACTCAATGGCTTTCTGTCTGAAATTAGTCTCAACTGGGTATTTCATAGCATGATCATGTCACACGAAGTCCTTATGCATCTAATGCTTTAGAGATTCCTCCGTCCTACAGTACGTGAGAGTGGTGTTCCTCCTACCGTGAAATGAGAGTTGAATGGTATGAAGCCAGCAAACCATGTGAGGACAGCAGATGGACCCTTGGATCACGTCCAAGGACTATTTAGGGTCAGGTTGCTAAGAACATTCTCGTGTAAGTCTTTGTGTGGACATATGTTTTCACTCCTCTTAGGTCTAGTCCTGGAAGTAGAAATTCTGGGTTATATGGTAAGCTTTTGATTAACTTATTTTTTGTTGTTGTTTGGTTGGTTGTTGTTTGGTTGTTTGTTTGGTTGGTTGGTTGTTTGCTTGTTTGTTTGTTTGGTTGGTTTGTTGGTTGGTTGGTTGGTTGGTTGGTTGGTTGGTTGATGGTTGGTTGGTTGGTTGGTGGTTGTTTGGTTGGTTGGTTGATTGGTTGGTTGGATGGTTGATTGGATGGATGGTTGGTTGGTGGTTGTTTGTTTGGTTGATTGGTTGGTTGGATGGTTGGTTGTTTGGTTGGTTGGGGTTGGTTGGTTGGTTTGGTTGGTTGGTTGTTTGGTTGTTTGTTTGGTTGGTTGGTTGGTTGGTTGGTTGTTTGTTTGGTTGGTTGGTTGGTTGGTTGGTTGGTTGGTTGGTTGGTTGGTTGGTTGGATGGATTGAGGGGTGGTTTGGTTGTTGGTTGGTTGGTTGGTTGTTGTTTCGTTGGTTGGTTGGTTGGTTGGTTGGTTGGTTGGTTGGTTGGTTGGTTTTTTAAGACAGAGTTTCTCTGTGTATCCCTGGAAGTTGCTCTGTAGACCAGGCTGATCTGGAACTCAGTGATTCCCCTGCCTCTTTCTCCAGAGTGCTGGGATTAAAGACAGCACCATCACCACTCAATATAACAGATTTAAGACAGATTTACTGTGTACCATGGCTGTCCTGGAATTTAAACAGTCCTCTTGCCTCTGCTTCCCAAACTCTGGTATTACAAACAGGAACTGCCACACCCTACACTTTTAGCTTTTAGACATGCCAAAGTAAAGCCAGGCGTGGTGATTTATGTCTATAATCCCAATACTCAGAAGGCTGAGGCAGGAGGTTTGCCTTGAGTTTAAGGTGAACTGGGCCAGCTTGGACCTCAGGGTAAGACTATATCTTAGAAAACCAAAACGAAACACAACCAAATTGCAAAGTGCTTTCCAGAGTGGCTGTGGGGTTTCACATTCCCACCAGCAGGGGCAATCATAACACCTATTTTCTTTATTTTTCCATTCTACAATGCTTTTACAGATGCCTCACATCTACTTTTTAATTTGTATATTCCGGTTGTGAGATAGTGTCAATTGCCTTTTCATATGCTTTCTAGCCACTCAGTGAATTCACAATTTAAGTATATTGTTCATTTTTCAGTTAACCCGTCTTCTCATTAGTGGATCTTAAGAGTTTCTTATATGTTTCAGCTCCAAGTCCTTTATCAAATATATTAGTTTCGAATGCTCCTCCAAGCCTGTGCTTTGTCCTTGAATTCCCTTAATTATCTTTCTCAGAGTACAAAAGGTTTTAATCAGTTTTGCCATTCTGTTTGTCTTTCTTGCCTTCAGCTTCTGATGTACTTGAGAACTTGTAACCTAGCTGACAACACAGATACTTTCTCCTGTAATTTCCCCCAGGAGTTTATTAGTTTATTTCTCATATTCAGTTATTTGAACATACTGGTTTAATACAAACAAGCATGCACAACCTTTTCTTCACATGAATATTCAGCTGTCCCACCATTTGTTGAAAACCCATTTTTTCTTGTTAAACTATTTTATGTTTTTAAAATAATCGATTGATCACAGATATAAGAAGTGTCAGTTCTGAGTCACTGATCTATATGTCTATCACTCTACCAATAACATGATACCTTGATACTTTATATTGAGTTCAGAAATTTGGTCTTTAGATTTTTCTAAATTGTTTTAGGTCTTTTCATTTTGCGCGTGTGTGTGTGTGTGTGTGTGTGTGTGTGTGTGTGTGTGTGTATACCGTGTGTGTGTGCGTGCCTGTGTGTGTGTGTGTGTGTGTGTGTGTGTGTGTGTGTGTGTACCGTGTGTGTGCCTGGTGTCTACAAATGTCAGGAGAGTTCATGGGTTCACTGAAGCTGGATTTACAAGTGTTTCTGAACCACCATGTGGTTGCTGGGAACAGCACCCAGATCCTCTGAAAGAGCAGCCAATGCTCTTAACAGCTGAGCCATCTCTTCAGCCCTAATTTGTGGTGTTTCTTATTCAAAATCGTTCTTGCTATTCTATGTCTTTACATTCCAAGTACATTTTAAAATAGCTTTATTGATTGGGATTGCATTAAAATATGTTTAGGGAAAACCAACATCTTGACAATGTGGAGTCTTCTAATCCCTGGACATTAGATGATATTAGCAATTCTTTACTATTTAGTTCTAAGTATTTTACCCTGGTAGTACTTTTACCAGTAATATTTACCAGTAGCCTGGTAAATATTAAGGTTCTTATTTTGAATTACTCATTACTAAAATATATAGAGATTTTTTTCTGTATTGACCTTAACTTCCTATAACCCTACTAACCTTGTTTATTAGTTCTAGTAGCTTCTTCGTAAACTCACTAGAATTTTTCTATATATTGGATCATAACATCTGCAAATAAGCATAGCTTTATTTCTAATATGCCAATCAAGACTCATTCATTTATTCACTTTTTCTTTATTGCATTGACAGAAAGTATTATAGAAGATGGAGAAGATGTGACAAAAGAGGACATTCTTGACTTGTCCCTGATCACAGGGGGAGGGATCACTCACTCTTCCGTCATGGACATAGAGTCATTGTAGTTTTTAATAGATGTCCATGTCTTAGTTAGGGTTTTACTGCTGTGAACAGATACCATGATCAAGACAACTCGTATATTTTTGGTTGTGAATCTACCCTTTAACAGCTGAGCCATCTCTCCAGCCCTCAAGGCAACTCTTAAAAGGACAATATTCAATTGGGACTGGCTTAAAGGTTCAGAGGTTCAGTCAAGATGGGAGTGTGGCAGCATCCAGGCAAGCATGGTGCAGGAGGAACTGAGAGTTCTACATCCTCATCTGAAGGCAGCTAGGAGAAGACTGGTTCCAGGCAACTAGGGTGAGGATCTTAAAGCCCACGCCCACAGAGATGCACCTACTCCAATGGGGTCACACCTCCAAATAGTGCCACTCCCTGGGCCAAGCACATACAAACCATCACAGTCCATCTATTAGAAAGAAAAGAAAGCCTCTTTATATCCAGATTGTAAGTTTATTTCCATCTTATAAGCCGTGATACATTATATTGTTATTTTCACTTGGCTCAAGGGGTTGGCAACTTTATAAATAGTTCTTACTGCTGCAGTGAGAAGAATCTGGTCAGACTTCTAACATCTTGAACTTGACAGTGATGAAGCTGTCGCTTTAACCACCCTTGTTTGTCGCCACTTATCACAGCAGCAATGGAAAATTAATACAGAACCTTTCAAGTTGGCGACAACCTTTAGTCTCATTGATTTGCTCCATGCTTTTCTATTCTCTGTCCCTTTGGTTGCCACTTTGCTCAGTCCTTACCCCCGCCACATGCTTAGAATTTAGTGTTCTCTACTTCCTCTGGTGTAATAATGCAGAGGCTGGAGTTGTATTGATTGAAGATTTCTTTTCTAATGCTGTCTTTTAAAGCTATTAGTTGGAGGCTAGGGAGATGACTTGGTGGGTAATGTGCTTGCCTCATAGACATGAGAACCCGGCTTCAGATCCCAGCACCTGTGTAAGTGCCATGTGTCGTGGCACGTGTCTGTTTCCTCAACATTTATGGAGACTAGCAGAGTCCTAGGGCTTGCAGGCCTGACGATTTAGCCAATTGGTAACCCCAAGGTTCAGTGGAAGACCCTGTCTTAAAAATAAAGGAGGGATTAAGGAAAACACCCAACATTGACCTTTAACCTTCACGTGAGACTGTATGTGCACATGTATGTGTATGTGCACATTTTCGCACCACACACACACACACACACACACACACACACACGTTTTTCTAAGTATAAGTATTGCTATATTTCCCTTTTATAAACCATGATACATTATATTATTATTTTCAGTTCAAAATACTTCCAGTTTTTCTTCTGACTTGATTTTTTAACTAGGGTCATTTTGAAGCATGTTTTATTTATAAGCATTCACATTTGTGCCACAACTCTTCATTCCTTCCTGCTAATTCAATGTCCCATCTCTGGTTTTATCTTGGCAACCCAAAGGACTTGTTTCAGTATTTCTTATGCGGTAGGTTGGCAGAACAACTACTTGCAATATTTTTGTTATTCATTTTTTAACACTCACTGTGTATTTAGTTTCCATTTTTTTTCCTAAAATCTTTGAAAATGTCATTCCACTGCCTTTCAGAATCCATTGTTTCTGCTGAGAAATCAGCAAAGGTTGCATTAAGTATGTCCCTGGATATGAGAAATGGCTTTTCTTTTCCTGCTTTCTCTTTGTTTTTGTCATCTAAACAGTTGAGTTAAAAAGTATCTGTTTGTGGATTTCTTCCTACTATCCTGTTCCCCAGCTTGAAGAGTCTCTTGAATCTGTAAGTTAAGTTTGAATATCATTGTTCCTCTTTGCAAATACACCATTTCATGCATGGTGGCCTGCTCGATGCTGACCCACACGTCTCTAAGTTTGTGTTTATTTCCTCTTTTCTGCCTCTTCTTCAGTCTGGGTATTATTATCGATTTATTTTCAATTGTGCCTTTCTTTTTTTCTTCCATCTGGAATCTGACATGGTTTCTTTGCTGTGGTTTGGACATGCAGCTCTCCCTACCAGCTGCAGGAGACCTGTGCATTGATGTTTTGGATGCCCAGCACTCAGGACTACTGAGAGACGCCTGCATTGCAAAGTGCTGAGGTCATGAATGGGTTACTCTACCGACAAGTTCATACCATATGGGCAAGAGGATGCAGGGCCTAGTTGGAGGGAGCAGGCCTGAGGTGAGTCTTTAAGCTCCTTACTCTCTCCTCCTCCTCTCTAACCTCACCACAGAGTCACAGTAAGGTAACCGAGAAAACATGAACTCAACCTCTGAGACCATCAGCCAGAGCCAATGCTCCCTTCTTCAAGTTGTTCGTTCTGGTATCCTGTGACAGCAGTGAGACGCTAACTGCCTCTAGCTGATCTGGTTTCCACGTAAATTATTATACTTTCCAACTCCCAAATTTCCTCTACTTGTAATAATTGCTTTTCTTCCTTTAGATTCTCTACTCACTGAATACTTGTTATTCTGCTTCTGCTTAATTCCTTAAATGTGGTTTCTTTTCATTACTTTTAATATATTTCCACCAGCCTGTTCAAAGTTCTTGTCTATTAAATCTAACCTCTAGAGGAACTCAGGGACCATTTCTATTGACTATTTTTTTTTTTACAGAGTATGAGTCAAATTTTCCTATTTACTTCTTTGGCTAATACTTTTTTATTAAGTCCTATGTCTTTCAGATAGCATATTTTAATAGTTCTGTATTCTGTCCACACCCACCTAAGGATTCTTGCATATTTATTTGTTCAGTAACTTCCCTGATCCAGGTCATTGAAGTCTGGCTCCTTCTAGCACCCAGCTGAAGGTCTCCCTGCTTGGATTCAATTCTTTTAAAACTTGGCTTCCTAAGGTCACCCTAATCTCTTCATATCACTGTATACATGTATGTGTGTGGGAGAGACAGAAACAGAAAGACACAGAGAGAGATAGAGAGGTGTGCATATGTCTGCATACATGTTTGCCTCTATGTGTAGGGGCTCAAGTGCATATATCTGCAT
The DNA here is from genome assembly GCF_011064425.1 of Rattus rattus. NCBI lineage: Eukaryota > Metazoa > Chordata > Mammalia > Rodentia > Muridae > Rattus > Rattus rattus. Next base: position 92,805,999 of record NC_046161.1, on the reverse strand, counting down.
GTGTGTGAGGATGCCTAAGTTGACAGTGGGTGTCTTCTTCAGTTACTCCCCCACCTTATTTACTGAAGCAGAGTCTCTCACTGAACATGGAGTTTGCTGTTTCAATTAGTCTAGCTAGCCAGCTTCTCTAAGGTATACTTATCTGTCTCCTAGTACAAGTTCAGGAGGTTTTTACATTCTGTTCCAGAAGTTATCAACATGTAGGTCACGACTCCACTGGATATTGAATGACCCTTTCACAGGAGTCGCAATGCAGATATCTTACATGTCAGATAATATACTTATATATTTATATATTTATATTGTGATTCATAACAATAGCAAAATTACAGTTTTGAAGTAGCAACAAAGGTAATTTTATGGTTGGAGGTCAACACAACATAAGGAACTATATTAAGGGTCATATCACTAAGAAAGTTGAGAATACACACACACACACACACACACACACACACACACACACACACACAGAGTTCTATGCCATCTTCCCAGTCCCATATCTCCATATCTTAACATTCATCCAAGGATAAGTTTGAGTTTATGCTCAAACACCTTCAGCCAATAAGATCTCCACTCCTCTGTCACTGGGTTTGTGAGCTGGGAATGTTAACTTAAAATGCAGGACACCTTGAGGTCTTCCCTCAAATTGGAGGCAGTTTTCATCACTGTAACTAATACCTAAGACACAGCTCAGGAGGAAGAGGAAGACATCGGGCCAGGAACAAGATACCCCTCAGAGACATGCCACTAGTAACCTGCATCATCCAGCGAGGGCTCCTCCCCTAAAATGTCCATCATCAATCAAAACAGCTTCACGAGCTGGAGACTAAGCCTTCCGTGAGGGAACATATGGCAGACATTTCATGTTCAACCCATAACACTACTGGTGCTTACTTTCCTCTAGGTCCTCTTAGGTTGCCTTTCATACACACCTCTGTGCCTAAGGCTCCACTGGCCACTGAGATGTGGTGGTTCCGTAAAGTTTTACTTTTCTCATCCCACAACCAAATAGCTGATAAGAAGTATCTTGGGTGTGGAAGAATTTATTCTGCCTCACACACTGAGGAAATATGGTTAAGTATCACAGCAAAGACATGGCGACTAGTGTGGCTTGTGGCTGGAATGTGAGGCGGTTCACTAGGAACTCCATGAGCGAGCATGGTGTGTGGTCCAGGCTATAACCCCTCAGGCCTGCCCCACAGAGACCTGCTTCCTTTAGCTAGACCCACTTCCTAAAGGCTTTCCTTCAAAAAAGGCATGACAGGATAGGACCAAGCATCTAAAAAAGAAACAAGCATTTTGGGAACATTTTACATTTAAACCATAAAATTCAGCCCCTAGCATGGTCAGCTAATGGTCAGCTCGTGATACAAAACATATTCATTCTAACTCCAAACAACCCATAGTCCTCATTATGGCACATTTTAAAAGTCCAGCGTATCATAGTTGTAAGGTCTTATTAAAAGAAAAAGTTCCATGTTTCCGATACACAATGCCACAACACGAACATCACCATTCCCAAAGAGAAGAGTAGGAGGAGAGAACAGCAAGAAAGATCAGGCCAAAGCAAGACAAAAACCCAACAAAGGCACTGGGGATGTAGTTTGATTGAAACAGTGCTGGCCTGGCAGGCGTGAGCCATGGGTTTGATCCAGAGTACCTCATGAATCAGGCATGGTGGCACATACCTCTGATCTCATCTCTTAGGAGGAGGAAACAGGGCAGAAACTCAATCACCCCCAGCTACATGGTGAGTTTGAGACCATCCTAGACCACGTGAGACTTTGCCAAAAACAGGAAGGAAAGAAGACAAAACCAGAACAAACACCAAACCCCACTGCTCCACGTTCAAATGTTGGGGGGTGGGGTAGTGGCATCATCTAGTCTTCAGCAGGCTTAAGTAGCCCCAAACCTCCCATTGCTTGTGGCAAACTCCACTTGGTTTTCACAGTTCCCCTAAATGGATGTTCTACTTATCCAGCATCTCCAATATCTTTGAGTATCCATAGCAACATAGGCTTCACTTCTTCACACATAGCAGCTCTGGAGTTCCATGTAGGGAACCCACAACTCATGCATGCTCACCAGGCACTGTACCAATTGAACTACATCCCCAGCCCCTCTGTCAGATTTTTGTTCATGTTGTCTTGTTTTAATGGTTCTCTGGAGCCCTGGGGTAAGTTGCCCCGTATATATTATCTCCTGTATTTTCTGTACTTGAAGAGCCAGTGCTGAGAGAGATGATACCAAGCTCCACTGCCAAGTTGGGAATGTAATCTTGTCCCCCGGGATGATGGCTGCAGCAGCCTGTGCATGCCTTTAAGGCTGAACCAAGGAAAACACTACTCTAGACTTCCCTGCTTAAGCAGGATTCTGGGAGGTTCTTTGTGCAGTCAGTCTCTTTCCAAATGGGATGTTTTCAAAAGAGTTTGTATTGTTATACCCCGAAGCTCTAATCTTGCCTTTTTTCCAATTGTCCCAGGGCAAAGCCCACAGTTTGTTGTTTGCTTATGATTTCTAAAAGTTGCAGATGCTTGTCTAACCCACCCTTGTTTACAAGTATAAACTCTTCGCCAACCCATACACTTCCTGTGCATTTCTGCTTTGCATTTGCACTACAAATCTCACCAAAGAAAGAAGCAGTGACCATGCAATAAATAGCCTGTGTTCTACGTCATCGTGGATGTTCTACGTCATCGTGGAATTCCCCTCCCCCCAAATAAATCAGTCTGTTACTTTTGAATTCAGCATCATTCAAGTTCTCAGGATTCAGGCAAGCAGATTCTTTATCAGAATGTAGCATGAGTGGCCCCTAGTCAAGTTTCCCAACCAGTCCTTATTCCCCTCTGTAACCTCGTGAGCTCAGCCTTCATTCTCAACACTTCTATCTGCATTCAGGTCTTCTGAACTCCATTGTAGTTGCCCCTCAAGCTCTGCTTATAGGATTCTAGGGCTTCTCCAACCTGCATTCCAAAGTCTTCCACATACTTCCCATTCACATACTTAGTACCAGTGCTCTGCATTAGTTGCAAGATGAAATGAGTTTAAGGAAGGGAGGATTTATTTTTGCCTCCCAGTTTGGGGAGATAAAGTCCTTCACATTAGCAAGACTGGCCCATCATCCTCACAAGAAGCACACAGCTGCTAGCTTACATCTAAGTGGATTTGGAAAGAGAAGCAAGACAAGAAGTGAATAGTTCTACCAAGTTCAAAGTCAGCTCTCCAGAAGTCCACTAACTCCAGTTAGACCCTGCCTCCCTAAGGTTGCACAACCTCCCAAAACAGTGCTGCCAACTGGACACCAACTATTCCGATATTTAAGCACCTGGGCATATTTTAGGTCTCAAAGAGACTCCAACAACTGTAAGCATGTATGTTCTTCATTTTCATTCTTTTTGCTAATATAAGTTAAAATAAAAGACGGATCACTGGGCTCCTGCTCTTCACTTATGGACAAAAGCAGAAACATTTTTTCCACATTATTCTAGGATTTCTTCATTCTTCTGGATAGCTGTATTGTATCTCATTTATAAAAGCAATATGACTTTTGAGCATATATCTTATGTTGTTATTTTGTTTTATTTACCTTTCACGATTTCATATTAAGAATATTTCAACCCCCAACTCTCCTAAACTCCTACCAGACACATTTCCTTCTCAACTTCCTGTCTTCATGGCCTCTTTTTTTTAGAACCCACTGAGTACACTTAGTGCTGCCTGTATGTACATGGGTATAGGGCTCCTTACTGGAGCATGGAAAACTTACCATGAGCCATATCCTCAAAAAAAAAAACTAACATTCCCTTCCCCAAGCATCCATCAACTGCCAATAACTCCTCAATTAAAGTTTTGTAAGGCCTTCTCTGATGATGTTTTTGTTGTTGCTGTTGCTTTGTTTTGGTTTTGTTTCTTGACTATTCTACTGGGTATTTGACTATACCTCTATCTATTATTCCACTCTGATCTTTTCCAATGCTCCGATACTAGGTGGGAGAAAAAGAAGGTTAAAGGGGAAATAGTGCGCAGACTCCTATCACCCAACAAAAAAGACTACTCCCTGCTGATTAAGGGCAAGTCCAACCTTCATTGTCAGGGTGTCTCCAACTTCTTCTCTCTTTGCTCATGAGCACTTGACAAACTGAAATGACAGCAACTAGGAGGAGCAGGAGGACCATCAGGAGGAAGAGCAGCAGGAGAAGCAGCAGGGGGAGGAGTAGCCTTCCCAGGCCATTTCAGAGCCCTCTCATTTATACCCTTTCCAGAGTCCCCTGGATGAAACTATCCGCAGCTGGCAAATATCATGCTTCTGCTAGGGCATGAGGCAAATCATAATCACCTGCTGTGAAGCAGCCTCATGTCCCACACCTGGGATTAAAACAAAAACATATTCATGTAACATAACCAAGTTTTTAAAGAAACAAAACAGAAACTCTCACTACACCTCCCCTGTCTATGTTGGAATGTTTATTTGCTTGATCTTAAGCAGGTCTCGTGCAGGTAGTCGCAAGTGTGAGTTCATGAGCTCAACACTGTGTTGATATCCCCCAAAAATCATTATCCTCCAAAACAAAGAAACTTAGATCTCTGGCTTCTACAAAATCTCTACCCAATCCCCCACCCTAACCCTCGGTGTTCCCTATCAGTGAGGGCTTGTGATATGCATGTCCCATGTCCCATCTAGGGCTGAGTACTCCAGTCACTTACCCTGTGCACTTCAGCTAGCTCAATCTCTGTTTTAACCACCATTCACTGCAAAAATTAACTTCTTTGAATAAGGGCTGAGAGCTATACTATAACATATGGATATAGGAATAAGTACTTAGAAGGTTATACTATTTAGCAAATAGCAAAATAATAGTAATAGACCCCCTTCTAAAGCTTCCCAAACCTCCCTTCCTGGCCAGGTTTGTAGTACCAGGTTGGGCATGGCCTTCTGTTTGCATGGGCCTTAAATCCAACGGAAAAACTATCAGTCAACCTCCTCTCCACACACACACACACACACACACACACACACACACACGACATATGTGCCACTGTTACACCAATGAGCACATCTTGTCAGTATTTTTACTGAAGAATCATACCAGGAGATCTCTACAAATACTGTGTGAAGGGAAGCAAATCTCTTCTGGTACTAATGCTCCCCAAAGCCTTTGTTTGTTCAGCTGGATAGGACAATGTGATTCTCACCATCGTTTTCTCGGTCTGCTCACTCCAGGCCCAGAATCACCAATGAGTGGTAAGAATGGTAAGATTAGAAATCAGAGGGCTTATCCACCTTCCCAGCCCAGGGGACATAGGAGTTTGCTCCTTACCAGCTTGTCAGAATTTGCTATCTGTGTCTCCTACTCGCCTGTGGATTCATTTCCTGATTCTCAGTTGGAAAAAAGAAAGCAGGTCCTCCTAATGTTGTGTTTTAGTCAACATTGTGTCAGTGTGAGAAGTTACCTGACATAAATAACTTAAGGGAGGAAAGATTTACTTTGGCTCACAGCTTCAAGGATCTGGTCACAGTCAACTGACGCAAATACTTTTTAGGCCTGTGACAAATAAAAAAAAAAACTACACACACACACACACATATATATATATATATATATATATATAGTCTTCAACATAGGAGACTTATAAAAGGATTATTCATTTCCATATCTACAGTGTACAGTATGTATATATAATATATGTATATATATTATATATACTATATATATGATAACAGGAAGCACAGTAGGAGAATTTGCTCTGTTTGTTGTTCATCCCATGACAACCAGGAGACAGAGAGGATGATGTACCAGGAAAATGGATACCCCTACTGGTCCTACCTTCTAGTTTCTACCCTCTCCCAATAACAGTATCAAACTGTGCAACCACAAATTAGTTAATTCAATGAATGGTTAGACTAAGCACTCACGGTCCAATCACTTCCCCCAAACCCTATCTCCAAATATCACACTGGGAACCAGGCCTTCAATGTAGAAATCTTGGAGGATACTTCATTTCCATATCACAATATATGGACAAAAATGTGCTAGGATTTTTTTTTTACCCTTATTATAACAATTTTTAAAGAAACGTGCTGTTCCTTCCTTCTGGTAACTTGGTTAAGGTTCCTGTGTAGCAAAGACATTTAATGAAGACAGACTCCATTTTTTCTTTAAGGACGCATCCTTACCATAATGTTGACAGGTGAGTCAAGGGTACCACATTTTGTTGTCCACTCACCACTGTCTCACTCGAGAGTGGATGACCATCTCCAGGAGCATCAAGCCCTAGCTGGCACTGGGACCAGTGCATTATTTTGTAGAATACTAATGTTTTCTAGGTGGCCTGGAGAACACAGTGGCACAGTAGATACATGAACTGGGAAGTGATCTTCTATATCATTGAGAAAGATCTACCCAGGGATTAGATTTCTAAGCTTAAATTGCAAAAAAAAGAAAAAAAAAAGATGCCTCTTTATCAACATAAGGTCAAGCCTCCTATCAGGATCAATGTCTCCATTTGCTCAGAACATTGACTCTGTCCCTTAAGACAAAGGCATTTGTATGGGCAGCACGGACTTAAGCTCTCATAGAGTCCGGTATTTATTGGAAGTATTATTAAGATCTCCACATGCTGAGGGCCTCTTATCTGCCTCTGTCCCCCAACTTCACACTCCCCAAAACTATCCCGTGAACAAACTGGTCCTCCTCTGCCCTTCAGCTGCCTCTCCTCTCCGCACTCCTTTAATTGCGCTTGTTTTTGAAGTCTGCAGAATTTATTATTCAGAAAACAACCTTCTCTGCAATATCAACCTTAATTAACTGTTCTTTTTCTATTGCCTCCCACCCTCCACTTCATGCATTTGAATTAAGGCACTCCAGAGCCCCTGGCCAGCAACCCCTCCCCCATCACAGACCCATCAGAGTCTACCAGCCAACCATGACCAGATAAGGGAAAATGGAATTCCTTATCTCTGCCTGCCAATGTGAAAGGGTCAAGGTTACCAAGGAGAGACTTTCCAAAGGGAAAGAGAGGAAGAAAGAAGCCAAGCCTCCCTGGTATCCATGGCAACGGGAGGTTGAATCATGGCACAGGCATCCCGAGAGCCTGGCCCGCTTAGCTCTGTTGACATCTCTCCACTTCATTAGCCTCTTTATCAAGTGACTCTGCATGGGAGTGAGTGTATTTTGGTGTCAGAGTGCACTGTAGATGATTCAAAATCACACTGACCTTTTCCACCAATCCCAGTACTTCAGTGACCACAGACACCTGCACCCCCCTCCTCTGGCTTCTTTAAGAGTTGCCAAGCTCTTCAGTCTTTCTAATCAAAGCTCTATCGCCAGGAGGCTGGGAGGTACCCCTACCCAGAAGCCCAGGAAGCCAGGACCCCGGCTGTCAGCAACATATAGCACCCAAGCCAGGAGGAAGATTAATGGCTTTGCACATAGAAAATGGATAAAATGGGCTCCCAAAAGACAATAAACACGGGATGGACTGCGGGAAGACTCTGACAGTAACAAATACTGACTGACATTCCATTGTGCTCCCCTTCTAGAGGACTCCGAGCTGCCAGCAGAAACACAGATGCATTTAATAAGTGCTTCGGAGAGACAAAGGGGCCTTTGGGGGTTGAGATTGATCTCCATTGCACGAGAGTGCACTCCAGTGTTTGTGAGTGTGAAAGGGACTGTCTGCATTCAATAGCTCGCCCCTTGGAAATCCAAAGAGCATGCTGTAATTTCCCAGCCTTAGCTCCATTCTTCAGCCAATATGTCACTGATAGGCTCTCTGAGCCATTGAAAAATCTCCTGCAAACCAAAAGCTAGGGCTGAAAAGGAATCAACTAGGGGATATAGAATTCTCCTCAGAAGACTGGTCTCTCTTTCAGGAACCCTATCCAGGATTGTGTCAGGGGAAAGGACCTTCTGAGGTGACCTTGACTCCAGAAGCACGTTCAACCAAGAGCAGGCCAGGTCAGTGAGACTAATATCCAGGAGTTGCTGGGGAGGAACCAGGAACTTTGTTTTCTTTTGTTTCCAAATTAACCTACAAATGTTGATATTGTAAAAGCCAGGAACTTGGTACTAGGACACAATGCTGGCAGTTTGCTCTCTCTTTAGATCGTACATCGCCCACTAGAAAGAACTAGATTAGGAAATGGCTGGCTTCTGCTAATTCTCTCAGGACTTGAGACAAGAGAATCTTCCCAACACCCCTTCTTCTCATTCCCCCCAACCCCACCCCATACACACAGAGCATTTCCTCCTGTATCAAACCCCATTTACTCCACACTATTCCCACCATGTTTGCCACCCTGACTCTGAACGTAAGCAGAGCTAGTATCCCCTGCCCAGTGAATGCAATGGCCTCCTCCCGAGACCTCAGACTTATTCCTGTCCTGTCTATTCTTGAGAGAAGTGATACAATGTGTGGTCCCCGGCCAGCAGCAGTCACTGTCCTTGGAAACTGCTTAGAAATGCAAATTTTTGGGCCCTACTCCCAACTCCAATGTGCCAACATATGACTCTCCCTGAGCCTTAGAATGGACTCCTTGAGATCTCCAGGCCTCTGTCTCATCGTCCCATTCCTTGGAGAGTATTTGCTCTCTAGTAACATCCCATCCCCAGCCCTGTCTGCTACGTCCAAGTACAGTGTGCTATGTCACACTTCCAGCCTCTCAGAGATCATCCCTTCTAGCTGGAAAAGTTTTATGGCCAACTTCACTTGTAAGGCTAAATTCATCTGAGTTGTCTCAATTAAAACCTTCAACACGGGGATGAAGAGATAGATGACTTGGGGTTGGGGGAAAGGGGTAGAAGCGCAGACTGCTCTTGTAGAGGACCAGGTTCATTTCCTGGTACCCATATGAGGCAACTCACATTGCCTATAACCCCAGCCCTCAGGGCTCCAACACCCTTTATCTGGACTCTTCAGTCATCTTCACATACATGCATATACATGTATGTGTATAAATACATATGTATTATACACACATGCATAACTTAAAATTTTAAAAGTTCAATCCCTCCAAACACATCCTTTTTAAAAAGATGTCACTGACTTCTCCCACTTTAAAGCTAGGAAAAGTTTTTGCTTTTTGTTTTTTGTTTTTAAATTGGACTGGAGCAATGGCTCAGTAGTTAGAGCACTTGTGGCTATTACCGAAGACCAGGGATCAGTTCCCAGCACCTCCATGGTGGCTCACGAACATCTGTGACTCCAGTTTCAGGGCATCTGATGTCCTCTTCTGACTTCTGCATGCCCAGATGGACTGTGATCGTTTTTAGAATGGGCAGAGAGATAGATGGATAAAAGACTGGATCTTAATACATAAGATATGGATCTTCATGTGTTATAGTATTCTTGATGCATACGATTCCACTGTTATAGTATTGCTGTGGCATAGAAAAGGAAAATCAACTGTTAAAAAGGAAAAAATTAAGGGACTATGTAAATGACTAATTCAATCCAGAAGGAGTGAGTATCCCATACCATTGAGTTGTGCAACATGTAATTTTCTTTAGCTGTTTCTCTTCTTTTCATCATGGTGACAACATATCTGAGAAAATCAACTTTATTTATTGGGGCTTGTGGTTTCGGAGAACATAGTCCAGGGTGGGCTGTCTCCACCTTTTGAGACCTGTGATAAGGTAGAACATCATGGCAGGGGATGGATGGTACAACGAAGCCACTCACTTCAAGGCAAAAGAAAGCAATGAGAGGAAGAAGGGGCTGGAGACCTGCCAGCCTTTACAGAGTCATGTCCCTTCTGGGTGACTTTCATTGGTGAGCCACGAACAAACGTCAACTCACTCCAAACAGAGCACCAAGGACAGGCCAAAGTGAAGACTCCGCCATAGTCAAGCCCGGTAAGCCAGTGAGTGTATTGGGGTTACTTACAGGAGTACAGATAAGAGGCTACTTACGTGAACAAGGACAGCTTAAGGCAACAACATCACCAAAAAATCCCACCAATAATGACTCACCAAAGCTGAATTCCTGGAGCTCATGGACAAGATGTGTGGGTAGCCTGCTAGGTCACAGCAGCCTCTCTCCCCAGCAGTCCTTATTAAATAGATAACCTTGGAAAAGGAAGATCCTTAAAATCTTTTACATTTCCGGTTCAAAGGCTCAGGAAGACTGAACCACCAACCAAAGAGCAGGGAGGGGCTGGACCTAGGTGTCCTACACATTTGTAGCAGATTTGCAGCTTTGTATTCACGTGGGTCCTCCAGCGACTGGATATCCCAGGGTGTGTGGTACCCAAGGGGAGCGTCCCCTTCTCTGAGGGAAAGGGAGGGATAATGGGGGAAGGGTTTGTAAGAGCGGGACTGGGAGGAAAGGAAGGAGGGGGCACGATCAGGATGTAAAGTGAATAAATAAATTAATGAAAAAAATTTTTAAGTTTTAGGAAGTTCTCAAGACTTGTGAATTGTTTACTTCCTGAGCCTCCCTCGCTGATGAGATGTTTCAATTGAGGGCATATTGCTACATAAGGGTCCACAAGGACCTAACTTCCTTCCACTATACCATACCTCCTAAAGTTTCCATCACCTCTCCAAAACTCATCAGCTGGAAGTCATCGCTTCAGCACGTGACCTTTTAGGAAACATTTAAGATTCAAAACACGGCCTGTCTGGAAGCCTGTGCCAAGGTAATGTTGACAAGGCAAAAAACTCTGGATTCAAGGTCTCCCGTGGAACATAGTGGCTAAGGTGTCTCCCACATGATAGAATCCTTGCCACCCACCATTTTTCTATTATAAGTCAATACCTTATAGCACCAAAAACTAAAGGCATGTGCTTCTATTAAGCAAATGCCCCCACTGCATACCATAAGGAGCAACAATCTTAGGATATCAACCCCATGCATGGGGATGCTGAGGTCACTAAGAAAGGCGTGTCTCACACTGACAACGGATGGTACAGTGCTTAGCTTAAATGGAGAAGCAGGGCAAGATCAGCTTCTGTAGCTACCACTGCTCCCTGAAAGCCATCAAAGCCATCAAAGCCATCATCACAACTAATGCAAGATATGTTTGGCACATGCCTCCCCCCCACACACACACACACATACACATGCACTTACTTCAAAATAAAGACATTCACATAAAACCCCAAGACAAAGCTTACTCCAAAATCAGGCACTCAGGCAGGCTGTGAAGACTTTGAAATGTATCTGAGGGAAGGTTTCAGGCCTAAAACACACTCATATGGAACAATGCAAAGATTAACAAGGCTTATACCTGGCTGCACCTCCTAGAAGCTCTAACATGGCCATGGACATCGTCTCTCTACATCACTGCAATGCTATTCTGTATATTACTAGCGGGAGCCTAGACTTTCACCTCAGAAATCCTTAAAGATTCTGTCTTCATACACCGGAAGCCAGACTTCAAGATGAGTGGCTGAAATTCCTGGTGACACCCTGGAGCAGCAAAGCCTACTTCCTGGTCCAGTTGCTCTGTTAGAAGAGGATTCTTGACTCCAGCTCTCATTCTAATTCCCCAGCATCTGCTCACTCTCCAATAGCTTCCTTTTCGATTTAAAATCCAGAGTTGGTTTCTGTTGTCTGTGACCATGAGCCCTGACCGATACATGTTCTGATTATGCTAGGCTGACAGATGGATGCCTTTTCTCTTTCCAACCGTCTTCAGAAACTGCAGAAGCCCTCTCAGTCGCCTGCTGTACCAGTCAAGGTTCTTTGTTGTGGACAAAGCAACTCTCCCTAGGAGAAAAGAAACGTAATGAAACACGCTGACCAGTCTCTGGCAATGCCTTTGGGAAGCCCCGTGAGCAGGGGGAACAAATAGAAAAAAAAAAGTATCATCTTCCACACTGCTTCCTGAGGGTCCCCACCGTCAGGCCTCTGACACAGGAGCCACCATCCACACTGTGCACCAAGTGTTTCTGCCAGCAGTGTCTGTCTCTGGACATCAAATGCCTTTCCCCAGCTACCAGAGTCCTCTGCAAAGCTGCCTCCTAGTCTCAGGGCCTCTTTACTGGAGCCTGAGCCAGGAGCTTCTGGCTGGATGTACCTCAGGTCTTCAGTTTCTACAACACTTCTGGTGTCCCTCTCGAGAAGAAAGAGACTCGGGAGATTGAGGAATTTCCCAAACATAGAAAGGAAGCTGGTGGCCAGTGGCTTGATTAATGTCCTATTCCCACTAAGAGGCTCGAGCACATCTGCTTGTATTAAAAAAAACACCTTGTGCCCAAGAAATCCTTCCTGGAAGTTACTCTAACTCCCACCTCCAGCCAATCTCCAATGTTACCAGTCTTCCATGTGTTACCTTTAATGGAAGTCTACCTGAGCCAGGCATCACCTTCAAAGCTAGACCCTTCCAATACATCCCCTGCTCACTGTTCTCTCACATTGGTTATGGATACGTCGGTACCCAGAGAACAATTCTTTTCATCTTCATTCTGTATGACTCCTTGAAGCCATTTGATTCCAAAGGGAGGGAGCAAGGGAAGGGGGGGAAACGGAAAAAGATCCCACAAAATTCCAAGGTTTTATTTGAAGTGTGGTTGTTACTATTATTTCATAAATAAGTAAAAAATGCATGGTACAGCCTTGAAGGACTTTCTTGGAAGGGTACTACTGAATTTCCAGAGTTTTCTGTAAAAAGGAAGACGTGAGCATCCAACCAGATAGTTGCAGAACGGTGGCTATATACAGAAACTCACAGAGCTGGCTTTCAACCATTGTGATTTTCAGAGAAGCAAGAATTCTATCATGTGGGAGACAGGACCTTAGCCACTACGTTCCACGGGAGACCTTGAATCCCGTGGTTTTTGCCTTGTCAACATTTCCTTGGCACAGGCTTCCAGACTGGTCCTCAGAAACAGGCAGTGTTTTCCAGCCCCATCCACCTGCCCTAACCAGGCCCTTCTGGAGGCATCCGAGGTCTAAAACATTCAGAAAAGCTAGCCTTACAGTATTCTGGAACTGGTGACACCTTAAACATAAGACAGGGAATCAAAGAAACTCTCACACTGTCAGTTCCTCCCTCTCATATCCAACTGTCCCTGGGGCTCATCCCCAGCCCCCTTGTACTGATCTCTAGAAATGTTAAAACGGAAATACCAACTTAAGAACCAATTTTGGAACTTTGGTTAACTCCATACTGGAAGTCAACCTAGCAGACCCCTAACAGCCAGAGTTTGGCAGTAAAATTAATTTGAAGTAAATATAATTTGAAGAGAACATCTGGGGAAAAAAGAATACTATTTTTCAATAGATCATTTTATTTTATAAAAGGCCAGAGTGGACACCACTGGGTGCAAAAGAGGCAATCTGAGTACATTTAAAGAATGGAAAGAGCCCTCCTTTCTTTCAGGCTCAGCCAAACAGCCCTGCCTCAGAAAGTCTTCCTTCAAACCCCAAGATTGACTGAGGTACCTACCCCGTAGGAGTTCACAGTCTTTTGAGGCTCCTTGTCTATTACTTCCTTCTTGACAGGTGTGAGCTCTGGGGAAGGCAAGTCCCAGTACATCACCAGCATGCAAGGAAAGGACTGGCTGGATTGCTCTTAGTTTAGGGAGGCCGTCTCAAGTATGGTCAATCTACCTTAATGAATTCACAAGCCACCATTAAACCAGGGCCCGTTAAGCCATGGTGACCTTTCGAGATCTACTGATCCCCATAATCCTTAAACTTGGAGAAATCTGATGGGGTCAACAAGGTAAGAAGATGTGGCCAATCAGCCAAGGAAACCAAGTCTTAGAGCGGCAGCTTCTGGAATGGTAAAGAGAACAGGTAGTGACAAAGGCTAGGACACGTACCACAGGGCTAGCTTTGTAGAGTTAGCACTGTTCACGCACGTATTTCAGGCCCACATTTCCCAACAAAATTTTATGTATCTGCTTTTATACTTCATATGAATGAGGAAGGTACCCATGGTCTCTATCAATGTATACATTAACATATATGAAGAAGGGGTGCTAAGGCTGTCCTTGCAGAGAGGGGAGGGCTGTATTCATGCGCCCCCACCAGACCCGAGACTTTTAAGGACATCTAACCTGCTGCCTAAATCGACTTCTCCCACTCACTACCTTTCTCTTGGCTCATAAAATAAAATCTTCCAGCCAACCCTACCGTAGACACCCACAGACTTCAGCAAGAATTCACAGCAGGTCCCCCAAAGAAGGAAAACTGAAACAGACTGAACACCCTTCCTTACCCACCCCCAAAAGCTCCTTATGTGGGCCTCACTGGCCACAGTCAGCTTGGGAAGCCGCTATTGATTTCTCATGGGCAAGGTAACTAAGGAAATCGAAAGAGTGGGGAGGGAGTGGGATTCGCGCAGGCCAGATGGAGGCAGATATCTCATCTCTCGGTGTTATCTTCTTCCACAGTTCAAAAATCAATTAGTGATGAATTTCTCTGGAAACTTCTTAAACAATGTTATTTCATTAAAGATCTGTACAAGTGCCATCAGATTTGCTTTCCAGGTGTGAATGAGAAAATTAACCTCCTCCCTGTACTACTTACTAATCCTCCTTGCTAGCATCACATCAGTCTACACAGTGTCTAGTACCAGCTAAACTGGAGCTGGTGAGAAGCACATAATCGCCCCCCACCACCCTTTTCCCCTCCAGCAACATAAATGAAAGCACAAAGCAGGGAGGGTGGAAAACGTGGGCACCTCCTGGAACCGGAACAGGAGACAAAACAAAGGAAAAACCCAGAAGCCAGGGAGAGAAACTTCAGAAGACAGATTTTTCATGGCTGTTGCCAGCAAATAACAAAGGCGAGAGCTGGAAAAGGAATAAAAGACTTTTTTAAAGGGTCCGGGGGGAGAGTCTAGGGACAGCCTGTTGCCACAGCAATGTACTTTGTAAGAAAAGTCCAGTCTGTCTGTCTGTCCATCTAGATCAACATGGACCATGGACACCCTACTGGAGAGGACCCAAGATGCTGGGTGAAGAGGCTCACCCTGGTCAAAATGCCTGGCTGACTTCGCTGCATACATCTGCCTTCCTCTTGCTTCCCCCAACAGAGGGAGATGAACCCTAATTAATTCTGACTAATTTGCAGGAAGGCCTGCTGAACAGACAGTCGGAAGGTGCTTGTAAAGAATTCCATTTTATCACTTCCATTTACACGTAGTGAAAGGAGCTAAGTCTGCCTTTGATGAATAGATAAAAATGATCAGGAGTTAGCTCATTAAAGGACGATTTAAAAATAAATTAACTAACATTTTTAATCGATTGAATCAAAATCTGTTAAAACTGCACTGTGACCGGCAGAAAAGATAAGCAGGTTGTTCCCCCCCATGTCCTCCGGGGCGGCGCAGTCTGAATAGAAAGGACAGATCAGTAAGCAAATGCTTGCAGCATTATAATGGTTTTGTGATCAGAAGTCAGTTAAGAGAAGTGGGGTAAAGAAAGGGGATGGCTTACCAAGAGGGAGCAGCCTGGCAGGACCAGGAATCACGTGACCACTCCAAGCACAGACTTCACCATTTTTCTCATTTTAACTTCATAGTGCCACGTGCATTTTCTGAATGGGAAGGTGCTGTTACTTTATTCCATCATGGATGAAGTCAGCACCCAAATGACTCCCCGACCCCAACTGATAAGAAAGAAGAGCCAAGGTATCTGGACTCCAGATTCTGCACCCCGTTTAGGAACGAACAGTTCACATGCAAGTGGCTGGTGTTCAGAAACCTCGGGAAGCAGGGGCTGGCCCAAGGATCCCTGTGCAGAGCTTGGAGCAGCCCTGCTCTGTGCTCACACTGGTGGGTACTAAGAGACCCTGATGACGCTGTTTCTAGTGAATAAATGGCCACTCTCCTTTTACGTCCATTTGCCCTCGAGCTCCTGAGTCTCGCGTCCAGGGATGGAGCACAGATTATTCAGCCGTACGTCTGAATATCCTTGAATGTATCAAAATTAGAACTGGGTGCATATCATCACAATGACCACAACCAACATGACCTTTGTCCACTGAGGTCCTGGGGATCCAGTTACGGGCTCATCGTGGAAGGAGGATCTGAGGTCAGTGGGGCTGGGGAGCTCAGTGGAAAGGGGCAGACATGTGAGCAAAAGTTTTCTACTTCCTTGCATGTCTAGAATTTAAGATATCTTAAGTCCCAGACCAAGCTCTGAGACCCTACTGGGAACAAGTCCTCCGCCCCCTGACTGTCGGAAACATACCTCTCTCCCCCATTATTGAAAGGTCAAGCCTTCTTCTTCATCCCGTGGGAACAGCGTGGCTCAGGGGCTTGTCTACAACAGGTTTTTGATGAATACACACTGAAATGTTTTGATGAAGCTTTTATTCCCCCTGTTGTGGTCGCAAGATCGCCTCTAGATATGACCAAAAAAAAACATTTTGAAAAGACAGAAAATTTCTCCCCATATACAGCACATTTGCAGTGGTTGTCCTGTCTTCTTGACTCCTTGTCTATAAACCTGAAGCTGTTGTGGGTACCTGCACTAATCCACTGCCCTGTGTAGAACATCCTGATGCCCACGAAAGGCAAGGTCCCTGCAGGTCACACCCAGGCTTCCAGAGGCCCAATGCCCATCCTTCTGGTTCTTGATGAACAGGCATATAGCTTGCCCCACCCACAACCCTCTTCCCTCCCAGTGAGGACACTGACTAGGAAAAGGCAGAATTTAAATAATCCCACAGGAAGGAAATCAACATCTCTTAGAGACCAAATTCTAGGACCAGAGTGGAAACTGAACATTCTAGAAGTGATAATTGGTCTCATTTATCTAAATTTAGAAGGTCTGGAAAGGGAAAGAGTAACTATTAAGACGTGTTATTTAGAAGATAAGCCTTTAATCAAAGAGATGAGTCAAGCCCAAACTCAAGCCAAAATCCTGCTCAAATCAGGGGTTTCAAATCTCTGTTCCTTTGGGGATAAAAGTCAGATCGTATTTAACTTGAAAATAAATAAGAACTTTTGCAAGAATAAGCTCTACCAACAAAAATAGGCCATCTGATAACCACGGCTGGGGGGAGGGGGAGGGGAGAGAACACAGAAAGCCATTAGTTGCAAATCAGAAATGTTTCTAACAAAAATGTCGCCTGCGCGCCAAGAGATAGCGGAGCTCTGTGAGTTGACGGTACTTTCCGATCCCCAGAGAAATTATCCAGATCAGGTGGATTAGGTGCCAACTACCCTGCTCTCCCGTATCCACAATAACCCCAGACGGCTTTATTATACCCCTACTTCTCTCAGCCTCAGTCTACTGAGCAGTAAAGTAGGATGCGTAGCTGCCATTCCCCTATCTTTGGTTCAATTTAAGAAAAGCTTCCCTTGCGCGCCTACCCCAAGCCTGGGACCGGTGGGTGGAGTAAAGCACAGTGAGGGGGAAGGAGACTCCCTCACTGGTCTGTCCTGTCTAAGAGTGGTAGCAGACAGGTACTGAAGCCTAAAGACGGAGTTTAGAGACCTCAACTGCTTCTAAAACAGGTTAGGAACAAAGTTGAATTTGCAGGGGACAAGGAGGAAGCCATCACCATCAGAAAGGAACGTCAAAACAATGGAGAACGAGCTGGGGAGATGGCACTGAGGGAAAAGTGTCTGTGGTACAAAGCCCTGCATTTAGATTTCCAGCCCTGGCGTGTGGAGGTAAGCCCAGCCTTGGAAGCAGACAAAAGGATCCTGAGACTTGCTTCCAGTCAGTCTAGCTGAGTGGTGAGCTCTAAGTTCAGTTGAGTAGTCTTGTCTTAAAAACAAAGTGGAGTCTCATTGAGGACATCGTAGAGCACTCAGCCTTGCTCACACATGCTGAGCAGACGCCACGCTGAGCGACGTGCCTGGTGCTTCTACTGCTCTCTAGTTTTCAGTCACGCCTTCCTAGGCTGTTCAGACTGGCTTGAAATCTCTCTAGAGCTCACACAAGGGCTCGAATTTGCAATGTTCCTGCTTCAGTCTCCCTAGTGTCACCAAGTCTGGTTGGATTTGGGTTTTTTGAGACAGGATTTTATTTTGTAACCTAGACTATCTGGAGCCTGGGATCCTCCTGAATCTGAATCTGGTTCTGGGATTAGAGGTGTGGGCCACTAGGCTCAACTATTTTGATGTGTTATAACAATAATTTTAACAAAAAATGTAAAAAACAAACAAAAATAAGCATGCCTCTAGAAAAGTTTTTTTTTTTAAACATTGTGAAAATCACTACACACAACCTCAGTTAATAATGATGGTCTCACGTTGCAAGGTCTCAGAGCACAGCCAGCAGGACCCTGAGTAGGATG
Source organism: Rattus rattus (assembly GCF_011064425.1). Classification (NCBI taxonomy): domain Eukaryota; kingdom Metazoa; phylum Chordata; class Mammalia; order Rodentia; family Muridae; genus Rattus; species Rattus rattus. Next base: position 92,787,792 of record NC_046161.1, on the reverse strand, counting down.
GTCCCAGGAAAAGGTAAGGATCTCTCAAGCCCTTTATCTCTCTAAAGCTTGACTTATAGCCACTACACACATACTAAAAGTGCCTGCCGAGGGTCTCTCCCTGTCAGTGTACCCTTGTGCCAAGTGACCCTCTAGGTCATCAGTTCTCGACCTGTTGGTCTTAACCCCTTTGGGGGTTGAAGAGCTCTTTCATGGGGGTCTCTCATATCAGACATCCTTCATATCACATATTGACATTATAATTCATAACAGTAGCAAAATTATAGTTATCTAGTAGCACCAAAAATAATTCTATGGTTGGGGGCCATTACAAGGTGAGGAACTGTACTAAAGGGTTGCAGCATTAGGAAGGATGAGAGCCACCGCACTAAGCGCTCTCTGTGGCACACTTCCTAGGATGAGCTCAGCGTCACCAACTGCTGCCTCTTGAAGAAGTTCAAAAGGATAATAATCCTTGGGTCTTCTCAAAGACTCGTGGACGTGGAGGGTCCCAAGAGCTGGGAGAGTCCATGTGCACACGCGTGTACTGCACAAGTGTGCACATAAGGTATGTCTGGGAGAGGCCTGACTAACACTTGCTACCGTGAGATTGCTTTGTTGGTCATTTCTTCTACCCACTGAGCCTCTGGGAAGTGTGCGTCTTCTAATATACAAGAATTAGAGTTGGAAACTAGGTCAGCAGCCAAGAGAAAACGTCTCAGAGTTGCCGTGGAACCTCTCGGAGTCTTTCCTCACTCTTCCTTATTCTCCTTTATGACACATGTCACAGTCCGATGATACGTTATGTGCCTGTGTCTCTGCTCATCTCCAACTCAGAGAAAGGGTAAAAGATTCTATACATCATAGCATCCGGAGAGTCTAGCCTGATGAAAGCGAGGTCTCAGTACACACTAATGGGATGAACCGATATAGGAGTGCACTAGCATCGGCTAGACACTGGGTAGTGTTTACCGACTCTGAGGAAGAGGAGGAGGCAGAGGACGAGGAGGCACAAACGAGCAGCAGAACTACTTACCACAGCGGCGTGCCTTGAGCACTCATAATAGGACTGGGATTTAAACCCCTATTTAAACTGACTTGTATGTTGTGAATAACACCTATAATCCCAGAACTCGGAAGTCAAGAAGCTCTGCGAGTTGGAGGCCAGCCTAGCCCACAAAGCAAGTTTTGGGCCAGCCAGGAGTGCATAGTCTAAAAACCAAGACAAGAGCTGCTATGTAAAGCTAGGTGTAATGACACACGCCTGCAACCCCAGCACATAGGGGGTGAAGGCAGAAGGAGCAGGAGTTCGAGGTCACCCTAAGCTACATATCAAGTTTTAGGCCAAGATGGTCTACATAACACCTTGCCTCAGAAGAGCAACCACCACCATTGTAACGACAATAACAACAACAACAACAACCGTAAACTCTAATGTGCAGGTTACAAAGCAAAACACTGAGTTCCAAACAATGGGAGGGGATATTGGATCCTTCAGACCAGGAGGTCCAGACATCAGGCATTCTGAGATGTAAAAGGATTTCACCAAAATGCCCAACTCAGCCAACAGCAGCAGATATGAGAGAGGAAGATGAAAGCTATCAATTTCCATCAATTTCCATAAATAGCTCCCCAAATCATCTCCTTCGTCACATCAACCATCACAAAATAACTGAAAAATTAGAAGAAAGCACCTACTGCTTGGTACAGAGGACACAGTGAGTCTAAAAGAACTGAAATGCCAGGCAGAATCGAGAGTTTTCAACCCGAATACCAACGAGGGAGGTGGAGGGAATGCTATCGACGGAGAGCGGGCAGCTATAAGAAAAGCATTTGATATAGTGGCATAAAGTGTTACACTCAAAATTAATTCAAATTGGCTTAGTAAGGAGCAATGCCACATAAATTTAAAACTGGCTCAAAGTCGGCAAACACGGGGTGATGACAAATGGAAATATACTAAGTTGGGGGAGGTAGGGGGCACGGGGTCATCTTTATTAATGATCTGAAAGAGTGAGAGTAAACAGCATGTTAATGAAACTTGCAAATGATGCTAATTTGGGAGGTGTTGCTCTGATCGCTGTGGACACATAGGGAATGTAAATGAACCTTAAGTGGTAATAAATATGAGGAAGCAGCACAATAGTACTCCAGCTAGAAAATGTACGACTGTTGTGGATGCCCTGGCTCGCCCAGCCTCACCACAGAGCTCTCTGCCCTTCATGCCTGGGGGCATGGGGTTGAAAGTAGAAAAGCACATCACCCTAATTCAGAGAGGCTCCAACCAAAGAAGCGCTTCTTGCTTGTGCCTTTTACACCAGCCAGCCCTTTAAAGCGCCAGAGAAGGCTCTCCTTTGATTCAAAGCAACTGTGGTGCTCGCCCTTGGTTAGTAGGGCTCCATAAATTAAGGTGCAGGAGAGGCTGTTAAAGGAAACAAGCAAATAATGAGGAAATGGAGAGATTGATTTATGAGCAATGACCCAAAGGGGTGCACGTCAGCTAATTGATGGCTAAGTAGTAACGTGATAATGACCTGCTGTGATCTCTCCATGACAGATAACCGAGGGAAAAAATATTTAGTGTCCCACAAGGAACTTCTTCATTCTGCCCGGTGGACTGTCCGGTGTCAGAAGTGCTAGTCTGCTGAGTTTTACCAGTCCACTTCTTAAAGCTTTACCTCTGAGCAGCTCACATCCTGGGTCTTTCTCACCCTATCCTCATTGGCATTGCTGGTCATACTCCCTTTCGCCCCTGACATGATAGAGCTTCATGAATGCAGTGACCAGGAACGCCCTAACAGGGCAGAAGCACGCTGGTGTCGGGTGTGGGAGGCGGGGCCCGGAGCTGCTTGCCTCTTGCTCAGCCTCCTCCTGCTGCTGCAAGGAAATAAATGTGATGACTCTATGCAAATAGCTCTGGCTGTATGCAAATATGAGTTTTGATACTGTTTTTATTTCCCAGCAGGTTCAGCCACCAGATTTATGGCTTCCAGCCAGAGATCTGTCTGGGGTATGTCAGTAGCAGTTTGCAGATGAAAACTAACAGATCATGTCTCAGCCTTTCTGCAACTCAGAATCCTAGAAAGAAGCTCACAGCCTGTTCATTCAGCTTCCTCGTTTTATACATGAGGATACAGAGTGGAGTAAGAGTTTGCTGGGTGCGTGTTTTCACAAAGAGGTTGCCCAACGTCACATGCCACCATTTCAGCAGTAAGTAGTAGCTCTTGGAGCTTTTCCCATGTCTCTCAGTCCATATTTTAGATGAGGGAAACCGAGGCCAAACTGGCTAAACTCTCACAAGATGCAATGGAGCCGGTGTCTTTGGAACAATTTCCTCTAATCCAGATACCCTCAAGAAACCTAAGGGGATTGGGGAGATGACTCTGTGAAAGCACTTTCCGTGCAAGCATGGGGACCTGAAATCCATCCCTAGAACCCTTGCAGAACAGGCTAAGCATGGTAACCTCAGAGGCAGAGACAGCTAGATCCTCAGGGCTTGCTGGGCAACCCAAAGGGCAATTAGAGACTAAGACTCCTGAGGAAGAACACCTGAGTTCACCTTTGGTCTCCACATGCATGAGTATACTACATATGCACCATACAAACAAGTACATGAGACACAAAGGAGAGCAGAGGCAGACAGGAAGGAAGGAGGGAGGGGAGGGAGGGGAAGGAGGGAGGGAGGGAGGGAGGGGAGGAGGGAGGGGGAGAATAGAACCAGGAACCATGGAACCATATGCCACAGGATAGAGTGAGCTTCTTTTAATGACCAAAGCAAGCATCTTAAACCTAGGACTTCTATGTGTTTCCTAAATGGGTCTGAAATATAAGCTCCTTGCTCCATATAAACGTCCATGCCAACATCAGCATGTATGATGTATACACCTTGGCCTTTCACACATCATTCTCATTCTTGGCTGTGTCATTGCATCACTCCTACCTCTAGGCAGAGATGTGCAGCTCCTTACAGACGAGCCAGCACCACAGAACATTCAGACTAAGTAACTCTTTATTAGATTCTCTCAACCACCCTGGGAAACAAGCAGGGTGATGGCTAATTGTTGCAGGGAGCCATATTGGATTTGGGCCTAGCCGCTTTATGAACTGCATGGTTCAAAGTAACTAGGTGACTCTGGGCTGTTTGGCCACAGAGACTCACCCCTAAGATGACTGCCTTAAGTCTTAAGATTGTTGGATGAAAGCCTCTCCCATGAATTTACGGCACAGGAAGATAACATTCAAAGGATGCCTCAGCTCCCTTAGCAGATACCTGTTATCTCCTGAATCAACACCCGGTGTCTCCACAGCCTGACCTCATCATCTACCGCCTGACCTCTTTGCCTCCAGCTATCACTACCTATATCCGCACCTCCCCCTCCTCTGTGTTTCACAAAGGACACTCCCCCTACCTGAAAGCCTTAAAAGCTGTAACGTTCACCCCAATAAACGAGACCTTGACAACAGAACTTTTGCTTGGTCTCCTTCTTCTCTTCACCCCCATTTTGGCTCACAGGTAGAAAGCCTCTTCAGGACCCTGAATAACTGGGTCCCCGCTGGCGGGGACAAATTGTCACCTCCATTTGTTTAAAGAATAAATATTTATTGTGCACTTGTGTGTCAGAAACTACCAGAGATTCAGCAACCAAAACAAAACAACAACAAAACAAAACAAACAAAAAAAAAGTTCAGTATTATTCTGTGTATAGTGAGAGAAGCAGAAGACAAAACAAAATACTCAAAACAAATATGTGAATGGGTAAGACAGGTTCAGATGGTAGTAAGCACAACAAGAAAATAAAACAGGATAACGAGATAGAAGATTCTAGGTGAGGAGGCTAGCTGGTATAGCCTCTAAGCAGTGACATCAGGTGGTGTCCCATGATGAGAAGGTGCCAACCAAGCATGCATGTTCTGTGTTTTGAGAATCAAGAACAAAGAATGTAAAAGTCATAAGGCCGTGTAAAGAACAGGAATGACACTGGCTTAACGGTAAACAAAGAGACGCCCAAGCGTCAGATAAAGTCTAAAGAAAGTTGAATTCATAAGAAAGCAGATAGGGTATGACAAGGAGTCACACTCTTATAGACAACATCCTACATTCCAGAGGGTTTCAGAGTATTCCAAATATCACTAACCAGACAATGGACCAGCCAGAACCCACACCCAGGAATTATAACCAATGTTCTCTTTCTAATCTATAAAAGCAAGACACCCCAACTCTGTCAGCCTGGACTCTCTCTCCTACTGAGTATGGAAAGGGGAACTTCTGCACAGACTTTATAAACCTCAGGGAACTATTGGCTCCAAGTCAAGCAGATCTGCCATTCCCAGCTTCCATTAAAATAAGATGGGTACATAGAAACACATAGCATCTTCTAAAACCTTCCCATACACATCTTGATACAGAGAAGTCAACATCTGCCTTGGAATGACCTCCCTACTATACAATCCTCCTAGACCATCAGCATCCAATCACAATAGTCAATCATGGCTCTCTCAGGCTGGTTGTGGGCTACAGGAAACCAGAAAGTAGAGAGACTGTTCTGTCTTAGAAAGATTCTATCCCTAGGCAAGAAGATGGTAGAATCCAGCCTCTGCTCTGACTCATCCCTGCCTATCTACCCTCCATCTTTATCCTTGGAATAAGTCCAAAGGCCAATACACTGCACTATAGTGTGCCTTCAGGGGCCACTGCCCTGTGTGAGAACATTGTGCAGGACGTGCTTCCACTCTCCAACCCTCAACTCCCTTTGAACTCTTGCTGGTCTATGTGGTGTCCTTGGCTGTTTCATTCAGAGACATCTAGACCTCAGCAACTTCCAGACAAGACCATGGACTCAACCTGATGAACATCCCACCAAGGACTACCACCACCATTGTCTTCCCTGTACTATGCACCCAGAAGGCTCTCAATGTCACCCAAATCTATTAGGTCAGTGCCTGAGACTATTCTGGCTGCATGGTGTGGGGGAATCAGATGTCATGGGTTTTCTCATGGAGAAGGGCTCACTAATAGTTCTACTTGACATCTGAAACCAAACAAGAACATATATGTGTGAGGATAGGTGGGTGCCATTCTAAGTTTCCAAGTTCATGGTACTTGTATGCCTTCAGACACCAGCCCTGAGAGTTCATGATAAATATGTTGACCATTTAAAACTCTATCCTCAAATTTGCTTTGGAAGTGTAAGAAGCTAAAGGAAGAAGCTGCATTCTAGACAGGGCATCTCCTAAAGCTGGACTTTGCTTCATTTGGCACCTTCCCCCAAGGATCCTCTGAGAGGTCAGTGTCCTACTGGGGATAGAGTTTTACAATCCTAGAGTTATCAGAACATGGCCATCCTCTTACAAGAGCTCTATTTGCTTTAGAAACCCCTCTGCAGACCTGACAATGGTTCTATGCAACAGCCATGAAACAGAACACTTTCCAGTCAGAAACATCAATTCAGAAGCACACAGGACTCTCTCCCTACACACATCAGAAGACTAGCTTGATGCAGTGTGGTCTCTGTGCCAAGCCAGTGATGACACTGGAGTCAGGAGGCTGGAGTAGCAAGTACCAGCCTTTCCTGAGGAATGGAGGGACAGTGACCCTCAGCTCTGGGGACTCTATGAAATGAGTTCCAGGTACACAGCACCCTCAGATGTGAATGTAGATAGCAGAGGGCCATCCTACTGCAGATCCTCAAAATCTGGTTAAGTATTATCTCTCAGCATGTCTGTGAGGCCATTTCCAGAGGAAGTTAGTGTCTAAATCAGTGGGTTCAATAAAGTAGAGAGTGGGTAGCTGGTCTGTGTGGTGCCCTTGGCTGTTTGTTTCATTCAGAGACCACCCCCATCTAGCATCTAGACCTTAACAACTTCCAGACAAGACCATGGACTCAACCTGGTGAACATCCCATCAAGGACTACAACCGCCATTGCCTTCCCTGTACTATGCACCCAAAAGGCTCTCGATGTCACTATCCAGTTCATGGAAGGACTAACAAGAACAAAGGTAGAGAGAAAAGGAATTCTCTGTTTGAGCTGGGGGATCTCTCGGGTTTTTGTGCACTTAGGCTCAGACATGTACTACCTGCGTGCTGGTTCTTAGGCCTTCCAGCTAAAACTGACTTGAACAGACTTGAATATGGCAGCTCTCAAGAGCTCATTTGCATACAGGCCATGGGACGTTTCACCTCCCACAATGAGGAGTCAATGCTTTACCATAAATCTTTTCATGTATAGTCACATGCATATTCATAATTCCCATATTCATTCACATCCATTCACATATTCATAAGGCCCTGAGTCCACACATTTCAGGAGTATGATCTAGATCCATACATAATGGAAGGTCTGGAGCACTCTCTCACTAATGATTAGGACATCAAAAATAACTGATCCACATGCCTGGGGCTAAAAGCAGGAAGCTGGTTCTCCCTGGAGCACCATCGACAGAAAGGGCAGTTTCCAGAAGTCTCAAGACTGTGTTCAGTCCCTCTGCTCAAGCAGGCAGCATCTGATACTTTCCCCTGACACCCCAAAACCAGAGCTGTGGAGGCACAGTTGGGGGAGGCAAGCACAATTTGGAAAATCTTGTGGGCCTAAGACAAACTTCAGCCTCAAAGATGAGCCCAGGACCCCAGATGCATGTTCTAACAGAGGAGGAGGCTCTGCCCATATGTCCCTCAGGTGCCCATTAAAGAACAATTTTGGTACTACATTCTTCCATCATGCCTGGAAAAGGGATGACTAACTGTGTAGCCTCTAAGATACATCAGCTAAATCTAGTCCATTATCCTCAAAGGAATTTGATTTCTTTAAAATTCACCTTGGTTGGCTTAAATGATCCCATCTGTTTTATCGTGGACATGGGGTTCTGGGTGTGGCTGTGGTTTTTAATGCTGCTTTGTTTTTAAGCTCACCGCTGGCTTTCATCGGGATTTAAATCGAATCATTCTGCACAGCGGAGATCTTCTTTATTGTTTAAAGGCTGATTGTGTGTGTGTGTGTGTGTGTGTGTGTGTGTGTGTGTGTGTGTCTCTGAAAAGCACAGCAGCGTACTTGTTACCCTTGTACAAAGCAGCCACAATTTACGAGGCTGAAAATCAATATATGATTGAATCCAACTCTTGCCGCTCTCCGGAATTCTTAAAGCCTTGTAACTAAAGGCCAGGCATCGCTGTCCCACCCATGTGTTTTCCTTCAAAACCTAAAGGGGAAAGAATCCATTTTCCAATGACTGAAAAGAATGCTGAAGAAATGGCTTTAAACACTTAAAGAGAGGGTCGGCCTCACCGGGCAACTGAGTGGAACATTTTAAAGCAAGGAAGCAAATGACCGGCATCAGACTGAACCAGAGGCCTCTTCTCTTCCATTAAAGGAACCTACTTGGAATTTGATTTTAAGACGCTCTATGTCTTCTTTACAGCTTGAAAAGTAGTCTGGAAGAACCAGCACTCTGCTAGAGAGACATCCTTGTAGAAACCTCCTGATTTAAGACCTGAAGCCATTGTGAACCACCCTCTCCTACGGCAGGGAACATCAGGAAAGAAGAGACCAGGTTACCATTGCCTGGAAGCCACACAGCAGAACATACACCAAAGTCAGACCGACTCCCCAGTCTGCCACCCAGTTTCAGTGCTTTGGGAAAGAAGAGCAGGACTAGAGAGCTGCCACATTTGACCTCGACTTCCTCAAAGTCTAGGAAAAGCCTCCAGAGGGAGGTCTTACCCTCACTGCTCCTGGCTGATGGAAGCACCCAGTTAAGGGAACCTGAAACAGTTGCCTTGTTCTTGACTCAGAAAGAACAAAAAGGGAAGTCAAAATGGATGATGAGGGTTCTTGAAGATTCCTGCCTGTTGAATACGGGTGTTAATGGTTGGAAGTGCAGGTGGATAAAGAATCCGTCTTAGGCTGGGAAACACAACTGCCACGTGTGTTCAGCAGATAACAGGACAAATACACATAAACAGACCTAATTTCACAATGGGGTTTCGTGCCAAATTTGTAATCTGAATGTGAAATGTCGCCACAGGCTTACACTTGGGCTCCAACTGGTGTCACTGTTTGGGGAGGTTATAGAAGCCATGGAGACATGGATGATGGATCTGGTTCAGTAGAAGTAGACCTCTGAGTGTTAGGGCTAAGCCCCACTTTTGTTCTTGCCTAGAAAAGGTAGAAAGCAAGCTATTTCAAGGCTCAGAAGAGATTGCATTGGTGGCAAGGTGGACGATTTGGAAGGGAATAAGGAGACTCAGGGGGAGGGGACAGAAATGTGACAAAGTAAGAAGACAGAAAAAACAGAGAAGCCCATGTTCTTTGTGACAGGGAAGAGCTGGTCCAGAGACACCAGGTGCAAAGGAGCTGCAGGCTGTCAAGACAGGACACAGCAGTGCTTCAGCCTGGCTGAAGCAACCCAATTTCTTCTGCCTTCCCCACGTGCATACTTCTGTGTTGCCCTCAACTTCCTGCTTTCCAGCAGTGACCCACGAGTCACACTTAAAGCTACAGTTACTCCCCAAGAATAAGGAACTAGACAGTTACCCATCTCTTCTCCCCAGATACATCTCCTGCTCCTGTTCTACTTTTCCATGGCCGTACCCAACAGTGCTCTTGGAGCAAGCACACTGGGCATCCATGTCTGGCCAGTAGGGAAGCAGGGGAGAATTAAACTCAGCCAAGTGCAGCCGACAGGGAGTTACGCCACGTTGCCCTGACAACTAATGGGCAGAGATCAGAAGAAATAGATGGAGATGGCTGAGGTCAATGGGTAATAAAATCCTAGTTAAAGGCTGGTTTTTCTCCCCTTCATTTCTGCTGATATAAACACGCGGGGGGAGAAATCATAATTGGAAGGCAGATTCCCTTAGAGATGGCAGCAGGCAGGAACGGCAGATTCTAAGCATATGGCCCTGGCCTGAATTGGGGGTTAAACCAGGACAAATCAAGAGCCTCAGCTACCCTGTTCAGAAAAGGATGCCTTCAAATCGAAGCCCCAAGGCTCTGAGCAGGACAGATAGCTTTTACTGAGTATCTACTGTGTACAGATCACGGCCTTAGGAAAAGAATATCACCAAGAAGGCTCAAGAAATGATAATCTTCTGTGTGTTAGCTACGAATCTCATCTCTGACTGAGGGGGTGAGAGTGAAGGAGTTACTACAATTGTCACCTGTCCAGAGCATGGAAGAATCGTGCCCTACCCTAATCATCGTTGTCACCACTAAGACCCTCCTTTACAAAAGCACTATTCCCAATCTTAGGCATGTATAATCATAGCAATCTTCACAGGCAATTTTACATAAGGGGGAACCAAGACACACAGTACCTGTCTCAGATCATTTGGTTATTTAATGGTTATCTGCTTCCAGAAGCTGAGCTGCACTCAAGAGACATTAGCTAAGGGATGGGGAGTTCAAGGCCAACCTTCGGTACATGGTAAATTCAAGACCAACCTGATCTACAAGAAACTGTCTCTAAAAGAGAAAGGGAAGGATGAAAGAAACAAAGAAAGAAATAAGGAAGAGACAGGGATTGACAATACCTGCAGAATTCTTCCATACTTTCCCATATATCAATATGATAGCTCTAGACAGATTTTCTAGATTATAAAATTATAGCATTGTCTGCCTCTAGGCAGAGAAAAGGCAGAGAATGGTGGATTCCTACTAGAGCTACATTCCCTGTGAATTTTGAGGGATTGCCTTATGTTAAAAATGAATGAATTAAATTGAAATTTAAACATAGAGGAGACATTTAAAATGGCAGGAGAAGCCATTTTCAATATATTAATTCTTACAAACATTCGTTGCATGGGGAAGAACACATTCCCTGTGCTCTTACCGCTGACATGATCGTAGAGGAAACACACTGTAGGTAGGTGGCTGGAGCGCATGGTGACAAGGATCCACGGGAGAGAGATGAGTGGGCTGCACAGGCCTTGACAGGAGCATGGGAAATTCTCCAGTGGGAAAGAAAATCTGGAAACCCTCATGGAATTGAGATCTCAAAAGTTCAGATCTCTCCAGAACCATGACCCTTAGTAATGCCATGAATGCTGGTGAACCCTTACTACCATGCACCATACAAGAATCCACATACTTGTTACCCTACTGAATTCATACATCTGCATGGGGCAAGACCTAGTATATAAATTGAGGCTTAAAGAGGTTGTCCAGGGACACATGGTTGAGTGAAGGACCTAGGATATGAAGGTAGCTTCCAGAGGAAACCCTTCCCTCAGACACCTCAATCTTCTGGTGACAGCTCCTAAAGTCACTGGGAAAGGATGAGGGTAAGCTAACACAATCTCTGTTCCTACTGAAGGGCTAAGCAGAAAATGAGTCATGGCTGGGCTCACTGAGTAGAAATGGTAGATAATCAGTCCTGTCCCTGAGTCTTCATTGTATGTTATCTTGGGGCTTTCGTTCGAGACTAAGAAGATTGAAGAGGTCTGCCCTCCATGTCCTTACAACTTATTCTACAAAAATTGTATTTTTCTAGTTACCTAATCAAGTTCATCACTTCAAGCCCAATTGGGATCTGGCCTCAGACACACGCTGGATCCTCAGTTTCCATCTTCAGCTCGGTAACTGTCCTTACCTCCCCTGAGTAATAGGTACCAGGCCTGAAGACTTGCATTGGTTAAACAGAAGAAGGGGAAGTAGCCAGAGGAGCATGCACAAGAAATGCCAGCCTTGCATGGCTTGCATGTGCACACATTCCACGTAGCACATGCCGGGCTGAGGCCAAGGCTCTACATTGGTCCTTCAAATCACCCATATGGCGCTCTACAGAGGACCTTCAAGTTGGAGCTTGAAGGTGAGACTCTGGTTTGGGCAGAAGTCTGGTGGGAGAATATCACGAGTGGAAAGGAACGTGCCAGAGGCAAAGGCAAGATCTGCACCCCAGACTCAGCTGAAACAGAGTTGGTAAAGGCAAAGGGGAAAGGACTCTTGATGGCGGAGGCTAAGGTGGAGGGAAGGGGGGCAAATGAAGCAAGATGAAGGAGCTGTAGGCTCCGTTCAAAGGGAATGGGCAGCCATGGCAGACTCCCAAGAGAGGGGATAGCTTAATAAGGATCTCCTGGGAAAAAAAGATTATTTAAAACCTATTTATGTGCTAAGGGGATGACAATCATAGCATCTGGGCTAAAACCCAAATGGAATATTTTAATTGAGAAGTCATAATATTTGAAACCAGAACTCACAGAGAACACACCTTAAACCTCTTGTTCTGGATTCCTCCACGTCAACACTTCCAAAAGCAGTAATGCATGGTATCCATTCCAAAGAGGGAAAGCTGGCGTGACTAAAGCAAAACAACAGGAAAACGGAAGTTAAGAGGCTTTGTGCTTTAGAGTACTTATTCCTATTACAGAAGACCCAGGTTCATTTCTTGGCACCCACATAGTGGTTCACAATGACCTGTACCCTCAATACCAGGGGATCTGATGCCCTCTTCTGTCTTCTTTAGGGACAAAGGTAATGCCCATACACACACCTGGCAAAACACTCATACACTAAAATAAAAATTAATAAATATATAAAAAGTAAAGGTTTTTTAATAGTACCTAGCTGCAGGGCAGAAATTAAATTATATATAAATATCCCCTTCCTTTCAAAAATCTGCAAGGTAGACATTATTAATTCCCCCATTTTACAGATGATAATTTGAGGCAGGTATTACAACTAAATTGTTTATAGTATAAAGAAGGAGGACAGGTTCATCCTGGGCTCGCAAGTTCCTAACCATATAGACCAACATATGTTACAGTTTAGAAACAGCAATTAAAACAAAATGCAACGTTTTCTTTCCTACAGGCCTGCTCAACAACTGTCATTCACACACACACACCCCTCACCAGTTCAGCTGAGATTCAAAACTACTGCGTACACCAATAAATAATATAATATATTACCTCCTACTCTGTCACCTGCTTCAGGACAGGTGACCTCATAGTGAGCACCAGGAATCAGAGATGGAGAAGAAGGAGGAGGAGGAGGAGGAGGAGGAGGAGGAGGAGGAGGAGGAGGAGGAGGAAGAGGGGGGAGGAGGAGGGGGAGGAGGAGGAAGAGGAAGAGGAGGAGGGGAGGAGGAGGAGGGAGGAGGAGGAGGAGGAGGAAAGGACGGGAAGGAGGAGGAGATAAACAGAGTCATGTGGTCTTCTGGTCCAGAAGAACAGGAAGGAGACAGAGAGTAGCTGAGCTCAGGGAGTAACTGAGCTCCACTTACTTCTCCAGGCCGTCAATCTTTGTTTCTCCTTTTGGTCAGGGTCAAGAATTCTTCCTATGATTCCAGACCAAAGGGGTGGTCCCTAAAGTCCCAGACCAAAGGCCAAGGGGAGGAACCAGACTGGCTATGGACGGTTGGAGCAGATCCTATTTACTGTGTACCAAGTAAAAGATGTCACAATTTTAATAACCAATCCTAGACATCATCACATTCAAGCTGTACTAAGCTCTGAATACCCCCAAAGCCCATTTCCCCTGGATCTGTTTGTGTTGATAGGACCATCAGCAGGACAGACCTTACCATCTCCATCCGGAATTCAAACAGTAAGTACAGGGACTGCTTCTAGAAGATCTGGTTCTAGCACTCACAGTGCTACCACAACATGCAGTTCTTTCTAGAGCCAGGATTTGCCCCCAACTGGTCTCATTGCCTTACAGGAAGCAGAGGTCCTAAGGAGTCCTACCCAGGACTCTTCATGGCACTCTCTCAGATGAGTGGTACTCACCTCATAGGCAGGATATAAAGACCTAAGAGACAATTCCTCAGCAGCCTTCCTCCCCACACCTGACAGCAAGTGATCGCTTGCAGCTCTGACCCTTCTCTGAGCCAGCTCACCCTCACTGACCTCTCTGCTCCTTCACATCCCAGAGCACCAGTCTTAAACAAATTTCCCTTGTGAGAAGCATGGGGAAAGGCAAGAGAGAAAGCCAACTGCAGACTGGGCTGAGCTTGAAGTTTGCAAGCTAAATACTAAGCAATGGTTAAAAGCCAAGAAACAGGCTTTGTGCCTGTCTACTGGGCATTCACCCATCCCTTCAGCACCAGCATCCCCAAAGTCCTTAGGACTGAGCCTCTATATATGGTGCTAAGCCTGGCTTCTCTACTTAGAGATGAGCAGGTGGCCAGGGATGCCAATCAAACATTCTATCCTGCAGACCACAGTAACTAGTCCAGAGATGGACACATGGCCTAAGCATTACAGTGGGGTTCAGTTTGGGTTTTTGTGAAAATACAGGTAAAAAGTTTTCCGGTGGGCTTGAAGTTATGAGTTTTGTGAAGCCGAGGATTCAAGCTGGGAGCTATCACATGGGCAGAGTCTACTCATGGTCCAACAGCAAGGATAATGGAGCTGAAAATAGAAATGGCAGCCTCCCAGTAACACTGCCTGAGTCCCTGAAGGCAGCCAAAGCAGACTATGAGTTACACGTGTGCTAAAGCATACACATCTACTTAACTAGCTAAGTGCATTACATAAACATACATCTGCGTCACCACCACACAATGTGTGTATGGGGGCTGGGGACGGGGGTGTATTGCCTAACTCTACCTATGCACAGGTGAGGAAAGGAAGAATATTAAAACCCTTTTATCAACAGCTTTCTGATGTGCCAGAACTCCCCTGAATACACACACCATTGCACACTACCCTGACACATCCTACACACATACCCGAGCTCCACACATAATATCCATGTTCTGCTTACATACACGTGCACTCGTGCCACGTAACCATGTAACATCATACATGCCCACACATACACAGTTCTGACTTTGAAGAACAACATGACACAGACCTTTTCAGGTATCTCACTGCTTCTGTCCACAGCCCCCCAGTCCCAGTGCCAGGGCCCCACCCACAGTTCTCCTCCCAGCATTTCCCCCTGACTTGCTGCCTGCCATGCTTCCCTCTCCCTCAGCCATACAGAACAAAGCTCCTCTCTCAGAAAGCTGTCCGTGACTCATCCCATTCCATCCCTGCCAAGTTCCCATCACCAGTTGGCTATTTTATGCTTCCAGAAGGAATAATTTGCATTTGCACCCTGCATGGGTTTGTACATGTTTGAACATTTTTAAAGAGGCAGCATATTGAAGAGGATGAGGAAGCTGGGTTGGGTTCAAATCCAGTTGCACTTTCATCCACTGTGAGATCCGTTATGGTCCATGGGTTCCTGCTCTATGGGCAAGAGGATCTTACCAGTAGCCACCCTCCTTCCCTGCGAGCTCACAGAGACTGGAACGATGCTCCAGGTGTGAAGAGAGAGGGACTTGCCAGTGTAGCAATATTGTAATGCTCTCAGACTTCTACCCCAGCCTTCTTACCCAACCCACTGTCTAGGCTGTTTCCTCTGTTTGTTGTACTGTTGGCTGTCCGGCCAGTAGCTGACTCAGAAACTACCCTCAGTGAGTTGAAAACCTTGAGAGTTACCAACTCCCAGCCACCAGCAGTGTTGGAAGTCTGGTTTTTGATCTTACATCTGTTTTAGGTTGGGCCCTTGCAATATGTCACACTCAAGGGAGCTGGAAAGAGAAACTTTGGATGCTGGCCTTTACCACCCCTCACCCCCAGTTCTCCACGGAGAAATTAGGAACTGCTAATCTAAATAGAGAAATATGCCAAATGATTTTGCCTAAAGTGAGGCAATCACACTGCTAACTGGATATAAAGATACCACCATCTATTGCAAGGATTGTGGGAGAGACCAGATCAACTGGTGCTCCCCCAAGAGGACTGCGACTAGACAAGGTTCCTCTGTCTTCCATGCTGGAGAAGGAGCAGGCCAGATACAGAAAGACAAAAGCTAAGAGACACTACAGTCTTGAATAGAGTACAATGATTCTCAAATACCTGTATTTACTCACCAGTATCTAGGTGTTCTCCATCAATGGAAAGTGATAGTTGTCTGTTGTGTATCAGGTACCATGAGGGGCTCTACGGGTGCAATAATCAATATCCTCAAAGTAGTCCCCAGCATGCTCGCCCTGCCCATTTCTCTGCTCAAAGGTGGTCACACAGAGGGAGGGAAACAACTGAACCCTTCCTTATAAAGAAGTATGACATTATGTTATGTATAAGTACTGGGAGGGGGCTACTATCAGAGTAAGTTTGGGTAAAGGAAGCAATGTTTAAACTGAGCCAGAAG
The DNA here is from genome assembly GCF_011064425.1 of Rattus rattus. Taxonomy (NCBI): domain Eukaryota; kingdom Metazoa; phylum Chordata; class Mammalia; order Rodentia; family Muridae; genus Rattus; species Rattus rattus. The sequence continues at coordinate 92,771,676 of NC_046161.1, read as the reverse complement.
TTGGAGGTAGGTGACCGTGGGTGGAACAGAAAGAAATGTAAAAATAGAAAGATGGCCCCTCTGTGGTAATTTGAACGAGAATGGTCCCATAGGCTCATAGGGACTGGCACTATATGGAGGTGTGGCCTTGTTGGAGTAGGTATAATATTGTTGGAGTCACTGGGGGTGGGGCTTTGAGGCCAGGCCCAGTGTTATGCCCTCTTCCCACCATGTGTCTGCCTCCATTCCGCCGTGCTTCCCACAGTGAGGATAATGAACTGAACCTCTGAATGGTAAGTGAACACCGCTGACCGTTTTCCTTTATAAGAGTTGCTGTGGTCATGGAGTCTCCTCACAGCAGTAGGAGCCCTCACTCAGTCACATCTATACTGGAATTCATCTACTCTGCCGGGTAGGAGCTGAGAGATGAGGAAAAGGGAGAGGACTTCAGATACATTACAGGGGCAGGGAATGTGACAGAGCAAAATTAAGTGAAGGTTGGCAAGTAGGTCATGATGTCCAGAGCGGAGTCCAGTGTAGGGAAGGAGCAGACGGTCCTGGTCCCCAGCCTGGATGTTGCACCGAGAAGCACACTTCATCCTGCAAGCAATGGCAGGAGCTGCTGAAAGAGGACCCAGATGTGACCATGGGCAAATTCTTCAAATGGTGGTTGCTGAGAAATAAAATAGCTAGGACTTCACAGAAGAAGGCGTCTGAGAAAAAAATCTTTCTTTGTAGCTCACCTCCATGACTAAGCCACTCTGTCTCTTTCCTCCTTCTTCTACCACACACATGGTGATTCTCCTTGGAAGTTCTATCTAGATCACTCTCCTGGCCTCTCCTCTCTGTGTGAGCCCTAGGGAACAGTGGCAATAGCTCACTTGGTAGAGATGCAGGCTCTTGGGCCCTATCTGGCCTCCACAGGTGAGACCAGTGGTGCTGTTTCAATGACCTCTCCATCATTCTGATTCTCAATCAAGTTTGAGGACAGCTTAGTAGTTGGGAGGGAGAGAAACAGAGAGGGACAGAGAAGGAACTGGAGCTATAGCACTATAGAATTTGTAGACAAAGTTTGGGTTCCGTCTCCAAACTGAGTTTGGTGACACACACCTGTAGTCCCAGCACCGGGGATATGGAGGCAAGAGGATCAGAAGTTCAAGGCCATCCTCCACTGTTTGGCCAGTACAAGGTTAGCCAGGGACACATGAGAAACTGTGTCTTGTTTTGCTTTTAAAGAAGAAAGGGTTAAAAGGGGGTTAGGAAAAGGCAGAAATGAAAAAGAAAGAAAACATGGTCCCAGCACAGAGCCGTTGAATCAAAATTTCCCAGCAGAGCCCGGGGAGAGAGATTTCTAATGTGTACTCTGGACTGAAAAACCCACTGACCTAGAGCAGGTACTTTTCTGACTTTAATGGTCCCTTGTGAACCCCTGGGGACCTTGTCAAAGGTGGAAATGCAGATGATTCTACTTTTCTCACTAGGAGCTACCTGTTCCTAATAATCTGGCTGAGTCTGCAACAGTTGGGGGCCTTGCTTTCATACACCTTCTCCCTGACTAAGTGCCCATCTCAGAGGAGAGTTTAGTTCTTGACACCGCCCTCCCCCTTGTGGGTTGGGATACCCAGGTAAAAACCACCTCCCCCTCCCCCACTCCTCTCCCCTCCCTTTTTCATTCATCCTGAGACACTGCCCACATTCCTATCACTTCTGAGCATCATCCTCAAAACCTGCATCATCTCTGCCTGGCGCTTGTCCAGTTGGGGTTTTGAACCTAAATTTACAATTCCACATATATTTCTGGCAACTTTCATCTTGGTTTCAAACACCGTTCTAGCCTGTTGTAATCACCTTGAACCATTCAACTCTTAGAATTTTCTTAGCCGGTTCTCTATTATCTAAAGAGTCCAAAAAGCATGTATGAGGTCTGTGGTAATCAAGGAGCCCTGGACTGGAAGGGCCTGAAGGGAGGCTCGGCCTTAATGTGGCTATCGGGAGGTGTGCGACTTCTCCGGTTCTCACCATGCAGACTCTGGTTCAAATGTCTACAAATCGTAAACTATTTAAGCATTTAGGTGGTGAAGGCAAACCTCTTGGTTTAAAACCTTGTTTTGCCTCTGAAATGATACATGACTTTGAGAAAATCACTTAACCTTCCCACATATTAGTTTCCTCACCCACAAAATGAACACTGTAATAAATGCTACTCTGTAAGCCAATGAGCACACAACTTGAGAACGTATTAATTTATAGTATTTATATAAATGTATGTAAGTAAATAATTATAAGCATATAAGGTAAAGCATGTAATAGCTAAGGTGATGCTATCTGCCTTGAGGGGTTAAGGTATTAATAGAATAAGTTCATGCAAAATGTTCAGCTCCAACCTGTCGTGTAAACAAAGGCCCAGTGAATGTTGCTATTTTACCTGACAAGAACAAATTTTGAAAATATTAATAGTATAGAACCAGAAGAGAATAAAAATCCAAGGCTGACCCTGTAATAATGCTCTGGAAATATGGTAACCAGATGTGCTGTTTGCTAAGGGCCTGTGCTTGTTTACTTCATGGTCCCGAGGTGATTATTAATCACGTCGCATGCTAGACACGGAGGTATGCTAGCAGGAAAGATGGGCTGCCCCCTTCAAGAGGTGTTCTTATGTGTCCCAACCGTCTTGACCAGAGACTGGGCACATCAAGAGCCCAACTGTTTCTGCCAACAAATAGACCCTTCAACACTCAGCTTTGGCTCTGGAATCCTCGACCCCTCAGACTAAAAAGATTCTTGGCAGCTTCTACTGCCCAATAGAGACCGCCTCTCCTCCATTCTCTTCTGCAGGTGCTTCTTCCCTTAAAACCTTTCCGATTCCACTTCAGTGCCTACTTCCCAGAGGACTCACTTGGCCGGTGTCCTGTTACACACATGTTACTGTCAGATCCTCTCTATCTGGAGACCTTGTGCACGCCCTAGATCTCTGTGATCCTGACCCATCAGTGACACAATTATACTCGAGGTGTGTTTTGTTTTGTTTTTCATCTTAACGACAGAGATTGTGCGACTTCAAGGTCCTAGCTCACTCAAGCCAGACTCCCAAAGATGTGCCAGGACCCCAGGCACGTCTACATCAAAGTACTCCAATCAGAACATGGGATATAGTGAATCCATAGTGGGTTCTAATGATCTTTCTATCTTTCCCCTGTGTTCGTAAGCCAGGTGGTCAACTGTGGGGTGGGACGGGTCTCTGGCTTCAATTCTTTGGATTAGCTTATACCTCCACAAGGCATACAAGCCTGTTCTCCCAACCGGGGCCTATTACCATTCCCTTGCCCCTCAGTACTCAGTATGTCTTCCCAGTTCCTCTCTGTGCGGCCTATAAGGAAAATGGCACATCTCCCAAATCCATCCCGTTCAGTTCTCCTACAGGCACCACAGGCCTCCTCTTGCTTACTCCCTGGTTCCTTCCTCCTGAGCTCCTGTTTCTCCTCCATCCCACCCCTACAGTCAGCCTGCCCCTTTCCACGCTCTCCTGCCCCTCTGCTAATTCTGCCTCTCCCCGGAGAGGACAGTCCAGACGCCATAGTAACTAAATCTAGCAGACCTAGGCTAGCACCCCAGGGTTCTCCTGCAACTGTATATCCCGTTGGACAATTTCCGGTTGGGACACAGTCAAAAAAAATGACCCATGGTGAACAATGCCTTGGAGACCTGTGAGAGGAAACAAGGCAAAGGGCCTTTTCCCTTTAGTGGACTTTGTTCCCTGGATTGTTCTTGGATGTGACTTTGTGCCTCCTGTGACAAACATTTACATTCAACTTACAAGACATGTTTATTCTTAGATGCCAGAACACAGCTATAGAACCCAATCTGGTCAGTGTACCCTGAGTCTGGATACGGCCTTCTGCCACACTTTCGTGTTTTCCCAGACATAATCTATAGCACATGCCAGGCAATCGTGTTTAAATTGGTCTGTCCTGAGAAAGTTCTAGGAAAGGGCTGCTCTGCCAATATTTAGTATGTGCTTACTGACATTTACTTGATTGTCTTTTCTGATCATATATGACAGATCTACATAGGTTGGCAAAAGTCGATAGTTTTCTGCCACCCTCTAGCTATGTCCCTCCATCTTTTGGACTCTCTCATCTATCTGCAGCCCTGCCCTCTCATGGCACAGTAGAAGAGTGGAGCAGGGAGTGAAGAGGCAGAGAAAGCTCGCCAGTCTCCTAAAGCAACCTGTAGGTTCCATTTCTGTGGTAGCATGGCATGTTTCTGGTCCTCCAGGCTTCAAAGCAGAAATCTGACACAGAAAATAATACCTTCCAGACCCACAGTACCTAGGGCCCTAGGAATCATCCTGGTGCCTTAGTGCCTCCCTGCTGGAAGGCGCTAATCCTTCAACAGATCCTCCCAGCAGGAGGCTAGGCAGAAGTAAAGCTGGGAAGACAAAGGCCCACTTCTCCCTATGTTGAAATTACCTCAGGAGCATGAGCTGGGCTCAAACCCTTCTGCTCCTCTCTTGGCAGACAGTCTCCTCGCTCATAGACCAATTCACTTCTCACACAAGAAGTAAACAAATCCCTCCTGACTTTTCTCACCATTCACTGATTGCTCCATGTATCCAGTGGCTACCGGGGCCCAGACAAAGAGACTCATCCTTACCTCAGGCTTCAGAACCTCAAAATCTAGCTGTTCTACGGACTTCCGCTGACTCCAACTGGCTTCAACTAGCTTCTGAAACCCTGTCCTTTTCTTTTTCCTTCTGAGATTAAACCACCTACTGGCAAGTGCATCATGAGATATCCTATCTGCTGAGACTTAAGAGACTCATTCTGGAAGGGACCATCACCCTAGCTCAATTACAATATTCATTTATTCATTTGTTCGTTCCACAAATATTTGTTCAGAATTTATTATACACTGTGCAGACACTTAGCTTGGTACTAAACAAAGCAAGCCTCTCCCATGCACAGCAGCCCTCACCGGGACAGGGAGAGAAGCTAAACAAATAAATCCTTGGCTGACATTGTTGTCATAAAAAAAATTAAGCTGCAAAGAACAGACAATTATAGAATTAACTGATCTCTCTCTCTCTCTCTTTGTGTGTGTGTGTGTGTGTGTGTGTGTGTGTGTGTGTGTGTGTGTGTGTGTGTGTGTGTGTGTGTGTGTGTAGGCCACAGGATACTGGAGTGTCACTCCATAGATGTCAACCACGTCTTTCTTAAATAAGATCTCTTCTTTACTGGAGTTCACCAAGTAGGCCAGGCCGGCCAGAGATCAGAGATCTGCCTGTCTTTACATCCCCAGCATCTCAGGACAAGTGCACACCACCACTCCATCTTCTTTTTAAACATGGGTCCTAAGGGTTAAACCTGGTCTCCAGGCTTACAGGACAACCCCACCAACTGAACTATCTCCCCAGTCTCAAGAAACTATATTGAGGCTGAGCCCTGCGGGAAGGTCAGGACTGACTAGGAGAGAGTACGGTAGGCCATTTCTCCCACCTGCCACCTCTAGTAACCACTTTCTTCCCTACTCAGAGCATAGAGCTCAAGTTCCTCCAGCCACTACTGGAAGATCTCTCTCTTCTCTTCAGTAATCGGATCTCAGCTCTACAGAGCATTTTCTCAAAGCTGGGTACTTCCCCAGAGCCAGTCTACAGAATCAGAAACCTGTTCTCAGGCTCATGAAGGAAGCTCGAGCAGCTATTCCCAGAAGCCACTGGTTGCTGTACCACACAGATGCCTCCAGACAGCGCTTCTGTATTGACCACAGTAAGAATGATTGTGGCAATAACGTTCTATTAGCCATCTGGAGCAGTCATGCACTCTCTGGGGCTAGTTGCTTGGTCACTGATGGCTGTCGACAGATGTGAGCAGAGATCAGTTCTCAGCGACAGGAGAGGCTAGACTGTCTGGAATGGAGGTCAGTTAGAGGGGGAGTTCCAGCAGTGACCCATCCACATGGCAGGGTACCAGCATATGCTGGCCAAGAAGCTGTGGGTGAATTCTGCTTCTGTTTTAGATATAATCTTGTAAAAAGCATGAGAGGGATTATTCAGAAGACGTCTCACCTCTCCTTGGATAAACACTAAGAGCCATAAAAGGACACAGCAGAGCTAATGTCCTGCCCCTGGGCCATTCCCTGACTGCCACACCAGAAGCTCCATCATTCAGAGGTCCGGCGAGCCTGTGCCCAGACTCCAGCATTGCCATATAACTGGCTACTTGACCTTGGAAATTGCATCAACACCGTGAGTCCGTTTCTCCTCTTACAACAAAGGCAATAATCGCTCCCTTCGCAGGCCTCTAGGACAGTGGTTCTCAACCTGTGGTTCGCGACCCCTGGGGACCATCAGAAAGCTTTACATTAGGGTTCACAACAGTAGCAAAATTATAGTTATACATAGGCCCCGAAGTAATTTTATGATCAGGGGTCACAACAACATGAGGAATTGTACTAAAGGGGCGCGGCCTTAGGAAGGTTAAGAACCAGCACTCTGGGAGGATGAAATGGGACGGAGGGAGTTGAGCATCTCCACATATACCGTCTACCCCCTCAAGGCCTCACAAATACACAGCATTTGTGTACCCACAGAGGTGGGTGGCGTTTGCAGCTGAGACTCGTAACTAGGAAAACGCATCAAAAGCCTTCTCGTCCCAGGGCCCATTCGCTGCTTCTGTTCTACAGCTCAGGGCCCGGTTGTTCTTCAGCCACGCAGTTCTCCGGCAGGCAGGACATGCTTCCACCCCCCACCTCATGAGAGGGAATCAACAAGAGCGCAGGCACAGGTGTCACTATGATTTATGGAGTAATTAATAAACAATTAAGGTGTCTCTGAGCACAATTACACATTTTATTTCAGCCACCTTGTATGGTGATGGCTTGGTTTGCTCACACTCAGTGTAGGGAACGGTGGCTAGCTCATGGTGGTGCGAGACCTGGAGGGATGTCAGGGTGATATGTAGAGCCGGCACGTGGAGAGGACCGTAAAAGGCATAATGGCCAACGTGCTGTCCTCGGAGGTATTCAAGGGACATGATCCTGTTGTTCTTTATCACGGCATGTCTCTGCATGGTCTGTGCACCAACTGGGAGACAGAAACCCTCCTCTCCAAGATCTGTAGACGTAGGATGCTGGTGGCCTGGCAACCAGAGCCACCTTGTCATTCCTGACTGTACACTGCCCAGGATTGGGTGCAGCATAACTTCTGTCCGGAGCCATCTGTGTCGTCCCATCATTCCACCTGTCTTGAAGGCAGCAACCTCCACAGTACCATAGCCAATAAGACTCCCTCATACCCTACAATCTCGTGAGTTCTTCCCTTCTGGGGCAATCCCAGGGAACTCTAAGAGGTGCGTTCCCACCAGGTTCCCCACACATGTGGTTCCATCTTCAAACCCTTTCCAGCTTCCTTCTAAACATCACAGGAACCCGCCCATCCTCAACCTGCCCACCCTCTTTCTAGCTCAAGACCCTATCTTCATTGCCTTCAAAATAATGACTAAAAGCTAAGGCAGACTGTATGTCTGCCACCTCCTCTCTAACCATAGTATCTTACCATCTCCCCTCTCCTGTGAGGGCATGGCAATATCTTCCTCTTCCTCTTCTGCTTCCTTCTCCTCCTCTTCCTCCTTCCCCTCCTTCTCTCCCTCTTTTGCCTCCTCTTCATCCTCCTCTTTCTCCTCCTCTTCCTCCTCCTCCTCACAACATATCCTCTCTTGGTCATTCTCTCTTGGTCACATTGGACACAAATTCTCCCCTGTTGGGCCAAATCATCTCCTTTTGTTTCTTCTGATTGGATGGGCCCCGCCCTCATGTACATCCCATAAGCCCCTGCCCACAGCAGCCAGCAGTGATGTACTCAATGATCATTTCCTTTTATCTATTCAAATCCAAATCTACTAGTTAGAAGCCAGGGTCCACAGCTTCTTTCTGAAGAGGCTTCCTCAGTCCATCTGGTCCACACTGGCCACTCCTGGTAACCTCCCGTGCCTAAGTAACTTAGCAACGCTGTGCTTTGGTTTGCTTCTGTTCACTTCATTAGATTGTGAAGTAGGAAGGCATAGAGAGAAATAAAAGGCACCCACAGGGTCAGGCATATCTGGGTTAGAATTCTGCTCTGCCACTTGCAAGCCGTACAAGGCGGACCAACTGTGTAAACTCTTCTGCATCTTAATGCAAATATCTTGAAAAAAAAGCAGTCATTATTTCAAAGAACAAATAAATTAGCATGCTTAACATAGTTGCTGACACATGGTAAATGCTCAAAGAAAATTAACTCTATATTAACATACAAAAGCGCACGTGCGCGCGTGCGCGCGCGCACACACACACACACACACACACACAAAGCACACACACGTAATTTATAACCAGAATTTAAATGCTACAAAAGCAAAGGATAATTCGAATCTGTCTCAAACCTAGACAGACACTTAGAAGCCACTCTTCCACCAACTCCCACACTGGCATGGGCCCCATCTCTCATTCCAAGATTCTTTTTACCACCCATTTAAGCATAAGCATCAATCTACAAGGTACATCCTTAAAACTCCCTTGAAAATGCCAGCCTCGACAGCCTGCTCCAGGAGAACGGCACTGAACACTCTGAGTTACTTTCTCCGGGTGCTAACCAGGCGACAAGCACAGCTGACAGCTCTGAAAGTCATGACCTAGAAGGTGTGCCTAGATTGATTTTGATGTCATCAGAGACCATATCAGCTTGATGTCAGGGACCTTGAGCCCGAGTATCATTCAGAACCTTTCCCACAGCTCCTCCCGTCTCACCACACCACAGGTATCCCTTCCAGGCTGGTCCCTGCCCATGAGCACCTCGACATGGCTATCGGGGTTCTGAGTCTTTTGCTGACCTCTTTTGCAGAAGAGAGCAAGTTCCCTGCAGTTGTACAGTGGGCAGGAGGCAAAGAGAGCCACAGAGAGAGGAAAAACTTCAGGACTTGAAAGATTAAATTGACCCTGTCTGGGCTTTTATTTTTAAGTCCTATATATATTTTAGCAATCACATCTCACCTGACTGGAATATTTCTTCTGTGGAACAGGACTCTGAAAAACCCTAGATATTCAAGGTGGAAACTGTTTTCCATTTCAGTTTTGAATTAGTCTTCGGCATTCAAAACAGCTTGGTGTTTAACTGGTCAGTCTGCCGTCTTTCAAGTGAGCTAGTGTAAATATATAATGTGAATGTTTTTTTCTTTGGGGAGAAAAGTCATCAAATTAAAAGATGTGGCCTTCTTCTCTGCTATCCCCAGAACCAGGAACCGGTGTGATTGTAAGCAAGGGATTACAGGTCCAACTTTTCAAAGTTTTCTTTACAATATTCAGTGTCTTGCGCGTGCGTGTGTGTGTGTGTGTGTGTATGTGTGTGTGTGTGTGTGGGTGTATGTGTGTGTGTATTTTTAATTCCCACACTGAATATAAGAATCAAATGAAAAAAGAAAAATAAGAGAAGAAAATACAGGCTTGTGTGGTTGCAGGATGAGGGAGAAAAAACAATAATTAGAATATACTTATTTTTTAATTATTTATTTGAAATTCAAATGTAAATGGGCACCCCTCATTTAATTGACTAAACCTGGTAGCTTCCAATGCAACCTTCTCAGGGACGGACTGCCACACTCCAGTCTATTTCTCCCACTGGGAAATCCTATTACAACCCAATTGTGTTTTCCTGGGGCCATCTCGCATATACACGAGATTATATTTATTAGGGCCAACTCAGTTTTCGGTAAATACGTCTAAATGCAAATTAGCATCAAACCTTCTGGAGCCTCGCTAATGGTTTTAACTGCTCTTCTGACACTCCCCCACTCCCTGCCCTCATCCTGTCTGCCTCACCACACCGGGGACACGCGTGCACATCCATAAAGGGGAAAATTACTACGTTGCTGGGAGGATGGGATGGCTGCAGCCACCCTAAGGGTCCCCTCCAATTTTTGATTTTGTATGTGGAATACGAATGAGGTGTTCACCAGTACCTAGGTGTCAAAGTGATCTGAGAGGTGACCCTGGCTGGATATAAACTTCTTAGATCATGATCTGACAAATGCTTTTCCATAGACATATGGCCTCCAGTTTTGCAAATAAACATAATCTTTCCTGTATAAATGATATACTATTCCTACCAACATCCTGCCAATTTTTCTTTTTTTTTCCTTTGGAGTCACCGCGCTATACCCAGGATATGTCCATGGCAACATTGCTGGGACTCTCAGCGAACCCCTCCATACTCAAAACCCTACCTGTCTCACATCTCCCTTTTCTCTTTTCAGAGGACATTTCTTCCATTGTTTCATTAATTTTTATTTCTCCATCTACCCTTCTAGTGCCCCTGTGTTTCTAGAACAGTTCTAGGTGACACTTTTGGGGTAGAGGGGGTTTGCCGATGATGTCCACACCCCTCTTTTCAGAGATTTGCTTTGCGTTCTCTTTCTCCCAAATGATCATCCAGAACAGTGGTTTGCTTCCAGCAGTGACGGCTCCCTTCCTAGGCTGTCTTTCAATTGTTTGAAACTAGGAAATGGCTTTCTATTGTTTAAGAAAATCAATGCGGCTCTGCTGTTTGCCTCAGAGTCCTTTCCTCTGTTTGACTGAAGCTCTCCTTCGCCTCATCCTTCGGTTCTACCTCAGTAATGGCCACCTGTTTTTCTTGTTTACTAAACTCCCTTAAGTGGAGATGAGTTTCCCTTTGTTTCCTCATGATTATATTTTTCCTCAGCCCTCAGACAGCCTGGGCTGCCAAGCTTCTCTCAAGCCTGAAGGCGCCAGAGAGGAAAGATGGATTCTTTTACTTCCTGGTGGACTGCAGTGAATGAGCTGTCAAGCCCATGCCAGCACCTTCCCTGTAGTGGGGAAGGGAGATGCTCTCTCTGCCCCTCTGTGTTTCCTGATACGGGGGACACAGCCAGGCCTCTATTACCTCATACATCCCTGTCATCGTCTTAGGCACTATATCCGTCAACACATAGCTCCGAAGGATCTATTTTTTTACACCCTAAATTCTGCTCCCCCCTTCCTGGACCCACATCCCAGAGTGCCTCCCCCTCCCCCTCTCTTTCCCCTCTGAAAGGATGGGGCCCTCTTCAGTATCCCCGATCCTGGCGTACCAAGTCTCTTCCAGACTAGGCATATCAACTAAACTGAAGGACCCATCTTACCATCAAGGACCCTTTAAGGAGCCATGGAGTCCCCCATCTTTACACCAACTCAAGAAAAAAAGGAAAAGCATTGTCAGTGTTGCCATTCTGCCCTTGCCTGAACCAAACTCCCTCCCAACATCACAGCTGCCTTTACAGTTGCCAACAACACCTCTACTTTGGGGACCAGGGTTGTCACAGAAAGAATATCACAGGCTGGAGCTGTCCTAAGAAAATTATCTCACCACCACTGCCATAAATATTACCGTTCTAAGTAAGACCTCCTAATTATAGTACTGGAAAACAGAAATGACAAACAAAAACAGAGTCTTCCTGGAATAAATGAATGAATAGCTCCTTCAGAGGCAGGTAGGGAAGAGCAGGAGATGACCTGGGTTTAGAATCCAGAGACTTTGGTCTGAGACCCAATACTTTGTAAATATGAAAGGACTGTGTCGTTGTGAGCTACCTCTGTAATTGTGTTACTTGAGCAAGACTAATCCCAGGCCTGGTTCTGAGCTGGGCCCTTCCAATGCTCTCCCCAGCGACAGATATTTTAGTGCAGAGCACTCCACTCGAACTCTTTAGGGAGAGAGAATGGCGATAAATCAGAGACTAAATAACAATAGCAGGAGGTACGCCATGCTTTCAGAGCATGTTTATGAGGACGTCGTACGGAACAGAGCTAAAGGGCTCACTGAAGTCAGAATATTTTACGTCTATGGCTGTTGCCTTATCTTCTAGACCTGTCATTCTGACATTGGAGGAAATTAAATGGATCTGATGTGATTGGTTGCCTGCACAGTCACACTGGTTTTCGCCCAGTACCCTCCGGTTTTGTGGTATTTGTAAATTAATTATTGGATGATTTGTTGCGATATCTCTCACAGGATAACAGTGCATGTCACAGCATATGACATTTATAATATGTTTTTGAGTTTCTTGGCAGTGTGTTCTCAGTAAATGTAAATTATTATTTTTGGCCTCTATCAAAGGTGTCGAGTGATGGGGCAGGAGGATGAGTGAACAGGATAGGTTCTCTCTCTCTCTTTCTCTCTCTCTGGGGAAAGGAGTTATAAAAAATAATCCTTATCCTCATGTAATTTTCAAAGCACACAGACATTTCCCTCTTCCCTTTACTCCCTCACTCCTAGGTTATAAGCCTGTCTCAGAAATATTCACTCTTTCCTTGGGGTCAGCCTAACCATTTAGCCCAAGTAAAGAGATCTCGGCCTTGTCCCAACGTCTATCAGTTCAGGAGTCTGGAAGTAAAAACTGGAACCTCAGATCACACCGGCAAACCACCGACAGAAGTTTATGGCACCTTTTCAGGGTCCACTATGAAAAACAGAACGACCGTCTAGACAGAGAATAAATCAGGGCAGCGGGGGCCCTTGCTAGCTGGAGCAGGCCATACAGACTCAGCCCTCAGCTGTCCAAGGAAGAGATTTACCTTGAGCCGCCTTCTGAGGAATAACAGATATACTCCCAGAACAAAGGAGAACCAGATTCTTCAACCACCAATCAATCATCATCATCATCATCATCATCATCATCATCATCATCATCATCATCATCATCATCATCTAATGGCAGTGCTGTCTAGTGGGAAGCCAAGTGGATGAGCTGAGAGGAAACCCAGCAAGTCCTGAGTAACTCAGTGAAGGCCCTTGGTGGTGTTGTGCCTTGCCTCTCCTGTTCTTTGTCGGTTCTCCCTCCTCTGCTTCAGGCTCTTGGTACTTTTATAGTATTCTTGGTGCCTCACAACACTTTCAGTTAAGTTTTCTTTTCCTTGAAATGTTCATTGATATCCATCTCCAGCCCCCTGCCTCCTTCTCTTCCAAAAGATCTGCTTGGCAATTCCTGTTCATGAGAAAAACAAAATTGGCTTACTGTATTACAGTCTAGCGGGAACATAAAGACCATACAAATGTCCTTTAAGTTACCTGGAAGAGAAAGTGGTATGAGCAAAGTCACTGATCCAAGTGATCAGAGATGACCAGGCCAAGGGTAGACATCCTTCATTTTACCCATGATGCATCATTCCACCAAAGTAACAGCAGTAGAATGGCGCTGAGAGGACTCCACATTGAAAACACGCCATGTTAGAAGAGAGAAGACACCTGGCTCTGCTTAATGAAGGGTAACTAACCCCCCATCCCAAGCACTTGGAGATCCAGGAAGTCACAAGTGGCCTAGATAAGCAGCGTGTGACCTGAGTGCCACTCTGTCCTTGTCAGAACTCCCACAGTGAGTGAAGCTAACAAATGTCTGAGGATGGATTTTGTCATGGGAAGCCACGCAAGTCGGCCAGAACGTCTCTGGGGGTCTCTTCTGAACTCTTAAACCTCTTGTTTCACTTTCACCTGTCTCTCCCAGCCTTCACCTAATGAGGGAAGATCATAATGTCAGCATGCATGACTCCTGCTGGCTAGACATGAGGTCTTGCTCCAGATAGAACCTTGCATTTTCTGTCAAAGGGTGCTGAGTCCTTCCCAGACCTACTTCCAAGCAAAGCAGGGCCCCAGACTTCTTCCTCAAGCAGCCCTTAAAAATGAGCAATAAAGCTTTGTTTTGTTGTTTTAGTTTTTTTTTCACACCAACCTACATTCTGGAGGAGTGGAGCGTAGCTGTTGCATTTAGAGACCTGCTCTGTGCAGCCTTAACAGCCCCCCGTATTCCCACCAGAGAAGGTGTCACCTTCACAACCCAAATTCAGCCAAAACTTGCAAGCTAATCAGAGAGTGTGGTGTCCCTGTACACAGCAGGAGGTTCTGTCTAAGCTCCAGAGCTTCCCCTGTCCCAGGTGCTCTGGCCCACTGAACTATCAACACAGTCCTACAAAACATCTGCCCGTCTGCCTACCACCTGCAGGCCTGGGAATGCCGCCGTGATGGAGTGCCCATGAGGTCTTCAGAGAAAGCAGCCAGCGGAATGGCTTCTAGCGGCGTCAGAGATTCCTGGTTCCGATATAGCTCTGAGATTTACAAGCTAATGGTGCCACCTCTCCATGCTTCAATTTCCTTTCCTGTGAAACGGACGAAAATGTCTGCTCTGCCTTTTGCAAGGATCAGCGGAGGCTCCAGATGTGAGGTGAGACACCTTCTGAATCAAGGCTCTTTGGGGAAGAGAAGACGCACAATTGTCGAAGAGTTATTTCAAGGCTGGCGTGCCAAACTCCCTTCCAAACTCACTAAAAAAAAAAATGATAATCTAACCCAAATCCAGGGTAGGGGCTAGAATGGAGTAGGGGGGGGAGGTCAATTCATAAAATGTGCCTTCTTAGCCCAAAGCTAGTAACTCCGGGGGGAAACATGATGGAAATTAAAAGTGTGCACAGCAGAAACCCAAAGTTACACATCTCAGAGACACAATCCGAAGGAGTTTAGCTGGGCCATCATTTCAAGTGAGAACAAAGCTAGATTGGACCTTTTTCCAGGAAGCTACCCAAAGTGCATGGCTGCCCCAAACCAGCCAGAGTCACGGTGAAAATAAATAACCAACCAGGGCTTTCCAGAACTCTTCCTTTTCCTACACCGCTGCCCAAGATTGATTAAATCATTTGTGGACATTCAAGTTCCTAAACCACAAATTTATTAACTAAACTTAGGCCGTCAGAATCACAGGACTCACCTTTGCCTCCTCCATTCTCAGCCCAGGGCTGGAGCTCCTGTACTTGTAGAGATGCTAGTAATATATTAACCACGGCCTGGACGGCTACAAATGCCGACTCTCAGCTAAGCCTTCAGATTCGTCTCCTGGGAAGCATCATAAACCAACCCCACGTATCTGGCTTTGTCTCGAATCCCTTCCTCATGTCAGAGAGGCCTGGAAGTCATCAGCAGAGCATTCCAGATCTGTGGTGGAGCTCAGCCTCAGATCCTGAATCTTTTTCCTATGTTTATCCATATTCATCAACCCCATAGAAGGCCAGTGCATCCAGTATGGCCTTTAAACACTGAATTAGTTACCTTTTCTGTTCCTGTGACCAAAATACCTGAAAAGGCTATTTCCTATGTAAGGGTTTATTTTAGCTCAGTGTTACAAAGCATTGTGGTGAAGAAGGTGAGACTTGGAGGGACCAGATGACGGAGCATATCGAGGTCACAACGCACAGGGAGACGATGCTGCTGCTCCGTTTACTTTCTCGTTATTTTTGCTTTTAGCCCACAGCTCCAGTTCATGGGATGCTGCTACCCACTTTCAAGATGTGTCTTCCTTCCTCAGTTTCCTCTCGGGAAACACCCTCACAGACACTTCCAGGAGTATATCCCCTATAAAGCCAGTGCTTATATGTAAAGTATATTCTATGGTGACCTTTACAATTAGAAATAATTAATATGTTGTCATAGTCACTGTTCTCTTGCTGCCAAGAGACACCATGATCACGGCAATTCTTACATTAAAAAGCATTTAATTGAGGTTTGCTTACCCATTGCTGTCATAGTGGGAGCGTGGTGGCATGCAGGCAGCCACGGTGCTGAAGAAGTAGCTGAGAGTTTTACATCCAAATCTACAGGCAGCAGGAAAAGAGAGAGCCACTGGGCCTGGCATGGGCTTTTGAGACCTCAAAGCCCACCCTCAGTGACTTCCTCTAACATGGTCACACCTCTTAATCCTTTTAAGTACTACCACTTCCCGATGACCAAGTACTGAAATATATGAGCTATGGGGGCCATTCTTATTCAAACCACCACATGTGTTTTAGCTGAAATACAGCCATAACACATTCTCTCTCCCTTTCTTCTCTCTAGACCCTCTAGCTATCCTCTCTTGAGCCCCTACTATGTTTCCCCAACTCTCAAGTTGATAAACTTCTTTTTTTATTATTGTTGTGTGTGCACAGACACACACACACACACACACACGACTTACTGAGTCTATTTTTGTATATGTGTATAGTTTGAAGGCTGACACTCTGCATTGGATGCCCAGTAAAGGGGATCATCCACGGAAGACATTGCTTCCCCTGTTCCCAGCACACATTAGCTACCTGGAGTTCTTTGTCTAGAGGTGGAACTCAGTGAACTTTTTCCTCTTCCTCTTCAACATGTCCAGTGATCTTGCCAATGTTATGGTCTTGGTAATGCAGCCATTTCCACAAGTTACTGTTTCACAACAGAATTCCTGGTATATTAGCTCCTACCACCTTTCTGTCCCTTCTTCCTCGATGTTCCCCAAACCATAGATGCAGGATCTGTGGCGTAAATTTATCCATGGCAGCTGGGCTACCCAAAAATCTCTTGATCTCTGCATTGTGGCCAGTTGTGTTTTTTTTATAACAGTCTCCATTTGCTGTAAAGAGAAGTATTTTTTGATGATGGATGGCAGCCACTCTTAGTTTAAGGGTAAGAAAGATGTAGAGTGCAGTAAGGAACTATCCTGACCTACGAAGGTGACAGTCGTATACTCTTTTCTGAGATCCATGACTTCACTAGCCCTCCTAGGAAGCCCTGGGCCCAGGTTTCCAGGACCAGATGTGATTTCCTTCCTACTGGATGTGCACTAGGTCCAAGTAGACAGCTATGGGTTGCCAAACATGCCAGTGCCACGTAGTGTAATGTGATGTGTATCTGGCTCTCTGGTCATTGTGGTTCACAGGTGTTGCTGTGGGTTGCCTGTTTAATGGCTCCCCTCCTTTGGCAGCTTATGCAGTAGTTGAGGGAACCACAGAAGTGAGACATCAGGAAAGAGGATTTCAGGCTTGTACAACCATCTGAGTCCTGTGTCTTACATGTACAGTTCTTCCACGATAGAGGCTCATCTCAGTCCTCCAGCGGTAACTGAGGGCTATGTTGATATTTGATATCGCTTTGGGAATCACTTGGACTACTCTGACAAACTGCTTGAAAGATTTCTTGTGCCTGGTACTGGGGTTTTCTTGTAGGGAACTTTGTCAGCTCAAGTGGATCATCCTCCTTTAAGATATATTTATATGTTTATGTGTGTGTGTTTATATACTTATACATATTGTATATAATTTTAGGTATATAAAATAATATAATCTCTAAAAGTTTTCAAACAACTTTGGTGTTTTGTCCCTCATGCCTCCTCCTTCTGTTGCATTGACCTCCCTCTCCCCTACCCAGTCGGAGCCCCTCCCCTTTATTCCATTTCTTAGTCCCTATCACCTGCATCTTGCTGATCCTCTTTATAACCTCCACAACTATGGTCCCTTTATACTTTCTACAGCAGTTCTTAAATGGTATTGAATTTTGGCCTTTCCCTTATGGCCTTTCCCCCATATTCATTTTCCTTGAATCTGGACTGATATAATAGTTTTAACCAGTATAGCAGGGCAAAGGTGTTGTTGTGTGATTTCCAAGGCTAAGTCAGAAAACATCACGAAGCTCCTCCCATGAGTCTCAAAATTCTGGGAAAATCCAGCTACCATGTCACAAGTTCAACTACATCGGGATCAAGACAACTTTGGCTGAGTCTCCAGGAAGTAGTGAGTGCCAAATACAGCCTTATGACTGTGGCTTTGGGGACAGAGTCTTTTGAAGACTTTAGATGATTACAGCCCCCAGCCAGTTTCTTACTATGACCATTTCAGAGGCCCCATGACTGTCTGTTTCCTGAGAAGGACTCAGGAAAGTCCTTCTCAAATAACTAAATCACAACGTAGTAGTTCAAATAAAGTGGTTCTTGGAAGCTGCTAAGTCTGAGTCTAAGTTATCACACACTAAAAGGAAGTCGATCTAATTATTAGAGTTACAGTGCTGAAGGCTGGAGATGTAGTTCAGTGGGTAAGGTTCTTATCTGGCATTCGAAAGGCCCTAGCTGGCTTCAACCCTCTGTACTAAATGAAACTGTGCATGGTGGTGCATGCCTGCAATCTCAGAATTCGGGAAGCAGAGGACGGAGCACAAGAGGATCCCAAGTTCAAGGTCATCCTCAGCTACGTGGTAAGTTTGAGGCCAGCCTGGGGCACACAAGGGTCAGGTTTTTGATGGGTTGGTTGGTTGGTTGGTTGGTTGGTTGGTTGGGATTTGGAGGTGTGTGTGTGTGTGTGTGTGTGTGTGTGTGTGTGTGTGTGTGTGTGTTTATAGTTGCTCAGTTCACTCCATCCCAACACATCCTTACATTTTACACATGGGAATAAAACTCGCAAACCTGCCTGAAGCAAGCTTAAAAACACTAAGCTAAACTTTTCCTTAAAGTACAATAGTAAGAAGTTCATCATAGGAACTGGCAGAGACTAAGTCAGTGTGCACAGGCCTGCACCAGGCCCTCTGTATATAAATTATGGCTTCCAATATGGAAGCACTAATATGGTGCTTTCATGGGACTCCTGAGTGTGCGAATGAGTGGGTCTCTGGTTCTTCTGCCTTCTCTTGGCCTCTTTTCTTTCTGTTTACTTGTCTTGGCCAACTTCTATGTGATAGTTTGTGTTTTATCTTTTAACTCTATTTTATTTTTGTTATGTTTTATTATCATCCCTTAGAAGCCTGTTCTTTTCTAATGAAAGACAGAAAGGGAGTGGGTTCAGAGGGGAGGGGAGGTGGAAGGAGCTGGGAGAGGTAGGGGGACGGGAGATGTGGAGGAACTAGGAGAAGTAGAGGGAGGGGAAACTGTGGTCAGGACATATTATGTGATAAAAGAATGTGTTTTTCAGTAAAAGGGAAAATACAAAATGAAAAGAGAAAAAGAAATGGACCAACTGCAAAAAATGGTCTTTCATATCACCTGTAACAAAATATTAGGAATAACCGGTTTCATTACTGAGACATTGACTAAATGAGTATACTCATACTCAAAAGAAACTGCTTCATAGCTGCTTCAGAACAAAATTTTAAATAAAAAATATTCATGGTACATTAATAAATAATGGCTTAGGAGAAAAATATTATTTTCCTTATATTAAGATTATTTCAGGTTGTTCTCAAGAGAGTGCTAAAGACGATAAACCTCTGAGATCAACGTGGACAATGTACTTCCTCAGCAGAAATGTAGATGGGGGGTGGGATTCTGAATGTTTTTAATAATTTCTATGGATGAGAATTAGTTATCGGAAAAACCAGAAACCTCAGGAATGTTGTTCACACTGAAGGCTTCAAGAATAAAATTACAGTTATTTCTGAGAAATATTTATCTCAAGGCACTAGAAATGCCTGATAAGACGTTTAAAACAGTTGGCTTTGTGTGGTTGTACCTGACATGGAGATATACGAACTTTGCTACTTCTAAATAAGTTGAAATGGAACTTAGTCAAAGACTGAGGGCTCTGTGGTCTTCACACCACAGATTAGGACTTGGCTCATTTAATAAAACAAGTCAAGTTTACACGTGGAAGAAACACAGAGACGTGGAAATCTTATACTCCAAAAACTCATATATCTAAAGTAAAAAAAAAAAAACTCAAACAGCATTGTAGTTCCTGATTTTTATTTTATTCTACAAGTTTCCATATTTTATAAAACTTTTACAATCAGTACACATTACTTTTATAATCAATCAAAGAAATGTTGTTGTAAATGTGCAAATAGGCAGCCCTCAAACTGCCAAGAACCTGGAAGAAAAAAAATGTCTTTAAGCCAAAATACCAGCTACCTCATGAAGGTTTGGAGAGCCTAGACTAGCCACAATGGCAACACTGTGACAGAGTCACAACACCTCCTAGACAGTGACTATCTGAGAGGCGAAGTGGGAACGATCGAACATCTGCAAAACGGGAGGAGAAAGAGAAGATGGATGAGCTATGGAGGCCCAGGGACTAACAGTGGAAAGTAAAAAGCTAAAGGGAAGCTGGGAAGGAAATAGGAATATGGAGGACCATCCAGGCATGAGAGCGGCTAATGCTTCTACACCCCTAGCCGCATGTCAGTGAACAGAAGGTGGCATCTCATGCAGAGTGTACCACAGAGCCATAGAAAAGTGGCCAACTGTGCACCTGCCCATTTGTAGGGTGGATATGGGAGGAGCTGGAGTAGGACCATGGCATAGGAGTTCATGGACTGTCCCTGAAGACTCACATCAGAAATAAACAACTTCTAAAGTCCACTCACTGTCCAATATGGTAGCCACTAGTCACAGAGGTTATTTAAGTTTAGGTTAACTCACATTGAATAGGTACTTTTCTGTATAAGTAACATGAGTTTGCTCTCAGGGTGACAAGACACTATTTTGACTCTTCTAGGCAGAATTCAGTAGTTTCTAGTACATTTACAAGATTGTATACCGCTGTCTGCTATTGGGTAGAGAGTTTGCTTTTAAGACCAGGTCTTGCAATGTTGTCTAGGCTGGCCATCTTTCTACCTCGACTACTCAAGTCCTGAGATTACAGGCATGTACCAAACACCTGGTTCTAGCATATGTAATACTTTTATCGTATATAAAACGCTTTGGTCAAATACGTCTACCCGTTTACTTCCCTTTAACCCTTCCCCCACCACTTCTACCTCATTTATCTCACAATTTCCCTTGCCCTTAAATAAGAAAACCGAATCCACTTAGTGCTGGTACCTTTGCACCGGTGTGAGAGGACCCTCTACTGGGGCATGTGCAGCCTCTCGGGGTCTACATCCCTAAAGAAAACTGACTCGCCCGCCCCGCCCCCAGCAGCTCAGGTAGGAGTGTGACTCCATGAGGCCCTCTCTGCTCCATGCAGGGATTTTAGCTGGCTTGGCCCTGTGTAGACCTTTTGCATACAGTCACAGCCACAACATGCAATTGTCCTACCATGTCCAGCAAATACTGTTTCTCTGCTGATATCCACTGCCTCTGCTTTTATAGTCTTTTCATCGCATCTTTTGGGGTGATCCCTGGGAATTTGGAGGAGGTAATATGATCTAGATCTCTAACTTGGAGCTGGGAACTTGACAGTTTCTTTTCTGCACGTAGACCATGGGTCTGTATGTTAATCACTATCCATTGCAAAAAGGAGCTTCTCTGATGACGGTCAAGAGATGTACTAATCTATGGTGTAAAAATAAGAAGTGAGGAGCAGTTTATTACTCTGTCCGTTTAACAGAGAAACGGTGCTCGGTTTCTCATAGGGCCTATGGCCTAGCCAACTACTCGCCGTTAACAGTGGCAGGCAGGTCTGTCTTGTGAAGCAGGCCTTCAATCCAATTAGAAAGAGGTTGTTTACTCCCACACCATTCACAAAATTAAAAATGTTTAACTCATTTGTGTCACATTGGCCATGTTTCAAGTGACTAATGGTTTCATGTCAGATGGAAAAAAAGAAATATTTCCATCATTGTAGAAACTATAACTTTACACGGTGTCACTCTGGACATCCCACAGTCTACAGAGCCGGTAGATCATAGAATAAAGATGGGTGTGGATGGAACTCAAAGACTTCAAATCAACTGAAATCCAACTCACTTGACTGTCGGATGCAAGACCTTGGACCTTTCACCTAACTTTCCTGAGTCCTTTTTAAGCATTAAATGGAATGATTTTTTTCTGGAGGTGGGGTAAAATGGTACCCAGAATGCAAACCAGAAATCCATGGCCATTATACAGAAGAGCCTTTCATGGGCATCACCTAGACCCAAAACAGTAGTCAGTCAGACCTACTCAGACCCAGAAACATAGCACTCAAAATCAGTATAGAAGTAATAGCTCCTCGGCCTTCCTGAGTCTCTTTGAAGGTCTCTGGCTTTATACTTACTGTCGGCCTGAGAAGATGAGCCCTTCCCCAGCCCCATCCTACAGATGAAGTAACTGAGCTTCAGTGAAGAGATCGGTAGGGCAGCTGCAAGTCACACCCCGCACCTTCTCAGTCGTCTGATGAAATGACCGAACATGCTCACATTCAGGGGGCTTTCGGAATCACAGTCCAACGTCTTTCTTGAGTTTTATTAGGCCATAAAGGAAAATGAAATTGCATCATTTGCGCGAAAAATAAATGGATGGAATCGAAGATGATCATTTAGGAGAAATAATTGCCAGACTCAGAAAGACAAATTTTGAGTGCGTTTTCTCCTATGTGGGATGTAGATTGAGAGGGGGAGAGGAGGGAGGGAAGAGAGAAATATTGAGACACAGAAGAATAGAAGATAAACTATTAGAGACAAGGAACGAGGAATAGGTGGGGGATGGGGAAAGAGGCGATTATGAGGGGTGAATATGAGTGTATCATATATATGTGTATGAAACTGTCATAATTAACCCATTATTTTGCATAATTGATATATGCTAATAGAAGTTTAAAGATGATAAATAAATAAACGACCTCCTCCTTGAACAGACTGTGTCTATCAGGAAAGATGAGCAGACTGAGATCTTTGTGTTGGATGATGGGCAGAGGTTTCCTGCCACTCCCAGGAAAGATGAAGAAGAGCTCGGAATAAGCCACAGGGTCGTACAGAGAACACGGACACCACATCCAGGCATCCACTGCTGGGGAAGGAAAAGGAAAAACTAAACGCACAGCTTGTGAAAATAGAATTGGATGTCCTTTCCAATCAGAGCTGAGCTCTGACCTCCAAAAGGAGGAATGAGAAGGAATCTGCCTTCCAGGGTGGGTAAGGGTAAACAGAAGCAAAGGTGTCCCCACTCAGCTATGGCATAAAACACAGTTGTGGGATGAGAGAGCCAATTTCCGTATGACAGGAGAAGGCATATAAAGGATATGTGGAACCTAGCCCTGCCTGACCACGTTATAACTAGACAAGGGCTGGAGGAGCACTACAGCTAATTAACTGCGGCCCCTTTAAAAAAGAGAGAGAGAGCTCCACTTGTTTTTATGAAGGCGCCGAACATAACTAGCAGGATTTAAACTCGGCTCTCCGTACGCATTTATGCTTCCCCATAACCTGCTCCGTTTTTCCCCAGGTTCTAAACTAATGAAATGCTTATTTAGATGCTGGGGCCATCTGTGGCTGGTACCTGCCATGTGTATCCCTGCTCCCCAGCCACGGGTTGATGACATCTTGGAGCACAGGGAATTTCCCAGAATACCCCAGTCTGGGAGCCTAGTTGTGTGGGGAATGAAAGTCTGAGAAGAGAGGTCAGGCACTGGCGCTCCCCTGCTCTGCCAGGAAATGCTGACAGCTGGCGTGCATGCGGGCAGACCCATCTACCAAGGGACACATTAGCCTGCACAGGGAACAGAGGCCCCACTCTGACACCATAGGTGTGGGTTCCACACACCAGTGACACTTAGAGCCGAGGCTGTCACTCCCGCTTGCCCCCACTCTACTTTCTCTACCCATACAGAGAATACCAACCCATCTGGCTTCCTCCGGCCTATTTGGCTGCTTGCTCTGGGATGGTTTCTGCTCATTGGCCCATGTGATTTTTAAACATCAGGTGGATTCCATTCCCTTTAATTAATAATGTTGGCACCAGGGCCTGCCTGTCACTATGGGTCCTTGTACACTCTCCTGATAAGTGTTCCCTGGCCCCCAGCACTGGCAGCCGCGGGTCCCAAGACTTATGTCTGTCCACAGCAGTGACAGGCGAGAACAGCTGGTGGAGCACTTGTAGCCTTGCCCTTGGATGAGCCCTGTGGACAGCAGGCTCCTCATTCATGCTGTCCTTGCAGCAGCCTGACCCTCTGGGACCTCTACCCCAGCTTCGCTTGACAAACAAGATGTTGCTGTTTCTGGCTATTTTTCTTTCCGCCCAGGTCCAGACTGGCGGCTCCATGACAAAAATAAAACATCAAGTCCTTAACCATGCCTCACTTGCTGGACTCTGGCCTTTCCCTGCTTGGTCGTCCTAAGCACCGTCCCTCAAGATTGTTTGATAGGGGCTTTCTCTGTCGGTCATTCTTTCTTCATGGCTCAATGAGGGCCAGAATTCACCTGTGTTATGCCTGGTGTTTCCGCAAACCTGGCAAAGATACCTGTTTGTGGAGTAGATGAATTGCTTGCCTAAGAGGAGACGGCCAAGCAAACAAACAAAAGAGCACAGTGTGAACAGTTACTTTTGCTTGTTAAGGTAAATATTAAGTTCTTTGGGAAGGTACCAAATGTCCATGGGCTTGGTCATAGGTAAGTATGCAGTGAGATCTGGGAAGAAACTGCTCAACAACGAATCTTTAGGGTCACAGGACTGGCTACAATGTTCCTGCATAAGTGACAATGCAAAAAGTCAGCTGGAGGGCTGATGACATCCTCCAGAGGTAAGGATACATGCTGCCAAGCCTGACCACCTGAGATCAGTATCAGGACTCATACTGTATAAAGAGAGAACCAGCTTATAAATAAATTATATAGATGATAGATAGATAGATAGATAGATAGATAGATAGATAGATAGATAGACAGACAGACAGATGAGTGGGTAGTTGAGTGGATGGATAGATAGATAGATAGATAGATAGATAGATAGATAGATAGATAGATAGATAGATAGATAGATAGATAGATAGATGGATGGATGGGTGGGTAGTTGAGTGGATGGATGGATAGATAGATAGATAGATAGATAGATAGATAGATAGATAGATAGATGAATTAAATTTTTTTAGAAACAACTTCTGAGGTTAGATTGCTTCCTTAGTAAGCTCTGAGTCCCTTTGGATTTCTTGTCCTTGAGCCCACCTTGTGTAAACCCCTAGGTTGGGCTGTGAGGTCAGCTCTTCCCTATAAAGAACCCCCTGCTGGTGATGAGAAATCATTGGGTGGACAATGACAGGAGGGAGAGCGTCTGATCATTCTGATGGTCCTGGGCCCTTGAGGCACACTGGCTCCAGCCACTGCAGTTTCTGAGATTGTAGGAATGCTAGGAAGTAGACAGACCACAGTGTTTGAGACTACGGTTCATCCTCACAAGGGCTGGGGAGGCCAGGGAAGATACAGCCCAAGGAAATCCAGGTCCCAATGCCATCAGCAACCAGCCTGATATTCTGGAGCAAATGGGTTCTCCTCCTGACGCCAAATGACCACATAGTATGATTCTGTCTTCTCTGTGAGGGCTGGCCCTTCTACCAACCAACAATGGTGCTACCTAAATCCCGTACAACACAGACTAAGTTCCTCCTCCATTCCTTTCTCCCAGGCCTTTGGGAACTTTGTTTATTTTGATCAGTTTTTTTGATATTTTGTTTTTTGTTTGGGGTGTGTTTGTTTGTTTGTTTGTTTTGTGATAGGACCTCACTGTGTAATCCAACCTGCCAGGAACAAAATATCGTCTGCCAAGAGCCTCTCAATAGCTAGGGTGTCAGGTGTGTAATCCATTTCCAGTCTTAGCTCTTCTGAGAAAAAGAAAGAGAAAGAATAGGAGAAGGAGGCAGAGGAAGAAGAGGAGGAGGAGGAAAAGGAGGAGGAAAAAGAGGAGGAGGAGGAAGAGGAGGAAGAAGAAGATGGAGGGAGCAAAAAGTCAAAAGGAAAGAAAAAGTAAATCTGGAGAAAATATTTTTTAAAAGAACAAAGAAATGGGAAGGAGGTGTGACCCAGCTTGGCTTTTCAATTGTGAAAGGCCGTAGAGTTGTGCAGGGCCAGGCCTGGAAAGGCTCTACTGAGTGGTCCTGAGGAAGGTGAGGACCATGGTCCCAGCCTCTAGTCCCACCCTCCTTCAGGCTTCTTTCAAAATCACCCTACTACCACGAACCTAAAATACCATTTCTCCAGGAGGTGGGCTTGGTTATCAAAAGCTTCTTTGGATCCCTCTCCACCCAGGAACAGTTATTTCAAGTGATGTTATTGGTCTTGCCTGACTCTTAGGAAGGGCTTGGAAGGATTCAGAGGCCCAACAGTTTACTGCCTTGTCTCCTGATTCATGCAATTCTGCACTTCAAATTGCTTCAGTTCAAACTCCTTATGATTTTTTTCTGGGCTGCTGGGAGGAGAGCGTATTGATTCTGTGTTTTGATAAGGTCAGCAATGATCAACTCTGACAGTCAGGCGGACGGTCTGTCCCCTTCCCCCTCCACTGGATATGGCTGCACATGCAGAGAAGGGGAGAGGGAAACAAAGGCGATGGGGGTAGGAGAAGGCAATACCTTTTGTCTTCGTGGTTCTGAAAACCTCTTTAAGCCCCATCAGCAAAAGTGGGCTCATCTGGGACTGCAGCCTAGGAGAAGTGTAAGGGCACACTTGATCTTTTCCGCGTGCAGTTTCATTTCCCTTTCCCCTTGTGTGTTCCTGCCCTGCAGCTTATTCTCCTGATGGTGACTCATTTTCCTCCAAAGAACCAATTAAGTTCTCCGTAACATCAGCAGACTCGCGATGACACTGATTAACGTTCAGAACCTGTAGGACTGTCGAGATGGAGATGACTAGGAAAGCACAGAGAAGGCCCCTCTGAGGCTTCCCGCAGTTGATTTGAGCTTGATGAGAAAAGTGCTCAGATTTTTCTCGCTTAGCTATGGCCCAGGAGGGGATGCTGCCTGGAGCTGCCTCCCCAGAAAGAGACTGCCTCTCCTTGAGAATGCCAGGCAGTTTTCCAGAGCAATTCTATCAGTCCGGGGGCTCACTCCTTGGAGGCTGAGAGGATTTGGATGGGAAGGGTCCTCCCTCAAGAGACTGGCCTGTTGAAGACTTGATCCCCAGTCAGAGGTACCATTGGATGAAGAAGGCACTGACTTCATCCTTGAGTCAAGCATTTGATGAGTTTATGTTGAATGGGCTCCTGGGAGTAAATAAGAAATAAGAAGTAAGTCAGAGAGCATGACTTTGAAGAATATGTTTTATGCCTGCCTTCAGCAAGCAGCTTGAAAGGCCACTGTGTTGACCTGCATCATGTGGACGGACAGAAGAAACTCATCAGGGGATGTCCTTGGACCCCTTCCCCTTTCACATTTCTGCTCTAACACGGGCATGAAAACAAAGGTGCTAGCTAGCCATGGACTCCTCCTTTTACCCTATTTATGGTGGATACTTTGTAACAGCAAGGAGAGGCAGAGTAACACAGAGACCTCCCAGATGATACTTAAACGTTGTCAAGTTTCTCCAGAAAGAAAATCTAGAACTTCTATCACATTCACCAGATGACTCATAACCTAAGGGGAGTTAAAAGTGTTCCACACAATCTTTTCAAAAGCCCCTTGGGGAAAATTGGTTTTCTCCAATGAATCGTCACTGGGTGTATTAACCACTCTATAGGGCAGGCCTGGGGCCAACACAATAAACACAATGGTAATTTTGTAAATATTTTGTTTCATTTTGTTTGTTTTGGCATTTTGTCTTATTGGCCATTGTTCTTTGTTTTGATTTTCATTTTTGAGACTTTGTGGAAGGATTTATTGTTTCTTGGGTGTGTGTGTGTGTGTGTGTGTGTGTGTGTGTGTGTGTGTGGTGTTTTTTGTTGTTGTTTCTTGAATTTTTGTTTTTGTTTTGTTTTGAGGAAATGATCATAAAGTTGAATGAATAGAGAAGCGGGGAGAATATGGGAGAAATCGGGGGAGAAAAACATGATCAAAATATAGTGTATGAAAATAATTGAAGCCCATTGGAATTCCTCAAGCTTCCCAAACCACCTCCCATCTGGCAATTCCATTGGAGGTAGCCTGAGATACCAAGGCCTAGGACAAGACTGATGTCTTCAACAAGTCTATGTGACTTGCCCTAATGTTCCAGTGATCTGAAAACCTAGATGACACCAAGCTGCCTGACTAGCTATTTAATAGGCCTGCCGATTAATGAAAAGGGACATTGGTACCCACATCACAAGAAGCAAGTGTCCTTGTGTGAATGTCAGTTAGCCGCCAGCTGTATAACTCTGCTCAGGTCCAAGTGTCATTGGATGGGAACCAAAGACAACATATTCAAAGCCAATGACCAGCTTAGTTGAACGGCTCAAATCACAACATTAAACACATCAGAAATCAGAGCTACTTCTGAGTGGAAAGCTAACTACGGTGAAGAGCACTTCAGGCACAGGACCTCATGGAACACACAGTCCTTTAAAGGACTTACATCTCCCTCACACAGACGAGCAGTTTGATTTACTCACCAGTAGAAAGGCAACATGAATAAGGGCCCTCACAGACTAGGGAATCAGGTTTTACAAGACCTCATTTACAAATGATAGGAGAATCTCTGGCCTCCCTCTTTTAATGGTTTTCTTCTCCGAAAGATTGGTCTCATCACCTTGAGTACTTGGCCATCCTCCTCATTGGTTCCTTTATATACTCACTCTTCTCATCATTGGAATCCTGACGGTATTGTTCTGATGCTTGACAGTGATGCCCATACTACCTTCCCTGACTCTGTGGTCATCCTGGCCCCTCTGCAGAACCCTCCTCCTCCTACCAGCCTCCTGGAGCTTAGTCCCCTCCACCTCCACACCGCATCCTAGAAGTGCCTGTGCCACATGAGAAGCCGTCATCCATTATGAAGAGTCCAGAGGAGCTAACACTGCTTGAGCCCACTTGCCAACATTGCCAAACCTCAGACCTTCTGAGTGAGAGCCACTGAGATCTCCTCATTGTTCTGGCTGAAGCTTAATGCGGAGAAACCAAGGCACTGAGAAGTGGAAGCTTGTCCTTAACAACCGAGAACAGAACAGATCAAACTATCTAAGACTAAATCAAAGGACTAGAACCCTAAAACCTTAACCTTAATTTCAGGGTAACAGGGTCACAGCCTGTCTGTCTGTCAGTCTATCTGTCCAATCGAATAACCTAGACTTAGTATCAAAGTCCCTGATTAAAAACAGGAAAACTAGAATTGCGAAGAAGTGCCTTTATCTATGATATATTCACTTTAACTTCCTGACGGCTGGCTATTTCCAGGAAGGCTGTAACTTAGCCCTTCATAATGCCTGAGGCCTGACAAGTACTCGGTGGATACGGGAAGGGGAGGGGGGAGAAAAAGAGAGAGAAAGGAAGGGAAGGGAGAATGGGAGGGGAGGGAGTGGAGAGGAGAGAAGGGGGATGGGGAAGAGGGCAAGGCTATTTCACAAGGTATTCCAAACTGTTCTGATTAAAAGGAGAACTACTGTCAGTGCCTCTTTGTCCCTGGTAGAATAAAATCAAGCCAAGAATCATGTAGAATTATCAGGCAATCTGCACTGATGGTCTCCTCTAAGCCTTGGGTATGCACAGGTCCCCTAACAGCCCAAGTTTCCCAGTACCTGGCGTCCACACCCATCCTCCCGTACCCTTCTCCTCATCATTCCTGCCCAAAGGCAATGCTGTCAAAATCATTTCCAGGGGCTGCTGCATGTACTCAGAAGTCTCAGGGCAAGCTGCCTCGAGCAGGTACTGAAACAGCTTATCTCAAGACCCCTTGGGTGTGTGAGCATGTCCTCATTGCCCTTAGCCACCAGTAGCCTGTCAAATAGTTATTTAGCAAATATCTTCTAGTCCCCCAAATTAGACAAAGAGCCAGAAATTGGCCAACAGGCACAAACATCACACTTGTGGGCCCCAGCTTCATTACTCTAAAATAGTAACTCCAGGCAGAACAGTCTACAAGGTACAGCAGGTTAGGAAAGCCAGAAGGATCAGCATGTCCGTTCCAAGTAGGCTCACTGGGGTAGCAGATTCAGAGACTAAAAACATTTCTCTTTCCGTTTACTGTTCAGCTTTTATTTAAAGGGAAAGTCCCCAAATGGAATAGAGAATGCTTGGGTTGTTCTAAGGGCATCTTCCTTTCTGTGACACCACGAGCCTGCTCTCCATTTTCCCAAGCTCCAGAGAGAAACCCTGCTTGCCAACACTTGAGTGATTTCACCTCTAGCGTTGCCATGGTGATGCACATCCCTGCACAGACTGGAGAAAAGGTGCAGCTCCAAGTGATGATGAATATGAATGAAGCCCAGCATTCTGCCCAGGGTGAGGATGGGCTCTCCTAAAGGAGCTTGGTTGCACAGAGGCCTGAGTCCACACGGCCTCTGCCCTCAGATAACCTGAGGCAGATTTCCCCCACTTAGGACAGAAACCTCATCTGGCAGAGGTTCCGAGGACCCGTGAGAGAAGGGACTGGATGTCCAGGAAGAATTCACAGAGCATCTATAATAAGGCAAGCTGCAAACCGCATGCTGTCCTGGACTATAGAGGGTCTCCATGGCACCCTGGGTTTAGGAGTCATTGGTTTCCCTCCCGGCTTGGCCCATCTGTAGTTTGCCACGATATTGTTAAGGTACAGCTACAAGAGCACAATGTGGTGATTCCTCAAGAATCTAAGACTGAACCCTGCTCCCTTCGAGCTCTCCAGCAGAAGGTAGGATCTGTAGCCTAGATCCTCCCTTTCCTCACTCTCAGACAAGGGTCGCCATAGAGCCACTGAGAAGGCACCTGCTATGTGCCAGAGACAAGGTACATTAACCCCACAGTTAAGTGACTCTGTGCACTAGGAAGCAGCATCTTCATTTCAGAAAAAAGGGGGGATGGGGTGGCTGGGAGAGGTTAACCAACTTACCCAACTTACAGAGCAAGCTGGGGATGAAAATGAGGTCTGAGTGCCAACGGTCTCAGCTGGAGGCTTACCTCAGGCACACCACCACCGTGCAGCTACATCAGCCATTAGGGCGGTTAGGGCGGATCTCAGGCCAGCTGAGGACAGTTACACGCCACCGACTTCTGCAGTTGGACTGTGTTCAGCTATCTCTTGGCTTCAGTCGCAACTGAAGCCGCCCTCCCCCCCTCCCACAGCCCCCGATAGGCTGGGTTTTTTTTTTTTCCACTCTTGATGTAGTCAAGTATGAGTGACAAGCGTCAATCCCTCCATATTTCCTTTGAGGAAATGGAGGCTCACAAGGTGTGCTCAAACTCCGGTGAGTGTCAGTGTTGGACTCCGAGCTGCCTCCAAAGCCAAGGTTTCCACAGATACACCAACAGTTTCCCTTTTTTCTTTTTATAAAACATCTATACTTGCCAAGTTCTAGGTTAAGTGACCATCTCTACAAATTGAGAAGATACAAGAGTCTGGAAGGATGGGGACACTGGTGTTCCTCTCTTACTGCCACCTTCCTGGCCACATTAACAGGCTTTCATAGGCATAAATGTATCTCAACTGATTCTATCTCCTTTTCCACCAATGCTAATTGGATATCTATTATAGGTGACCCTGTAACTAGGCACAAGGGACAGAGAATAAAGGGTCCAAGCCCTGTGTTCCCACTAAGTCAGTCCTTACAGATGGCCCCGACGGGCAGGACCCTATTGGATTCTCATAAATGCCCCTACGGGGCACACACTGTGACAATGCTCTCTTCTTAGCTTGGAGACTGATGGAGCTGACCAACCAGCTCTCAAGGTCATTCAGTGAGCGGGAAGCCAGTGTAAGAGCCAGGCGTGCCCCCCACACCAAGCCTGAGAATGAAATCAGACGACCTGTAGTGCTTTGCTCTGCATCAAGGGCAACTCACTTGGAGAACACTGAGAAGGGAACATTTGTGCCTAGGGCTCACAGAGGCTTACAGTGGCAGGAGACTTGGTGCAGACAAGATCGGGGTAACACAGCAAGGGTTCCAAAGTAGCAGCCTGGTCTCCTGAAGTGAATTAAAACACAACAGAACACATGCGGGGAATGTT
The DNA here is from genome assembly GCF_011064425.1 of Rattus rattus. Classification (NCBI taxonomy): domain Eukaryota; kingdom Metazoa; phylum Chordata; class Mammalia; order Rodentia; family Muridae; genus Rattus; species Rattus rattus. The sequence goes on along the minus strand of NC_046161.1, from coordinate 92,740,170 downwards.
TTGTTTTCCAAGGGGTCCTTGTCACTTTTCTTAGACTCTACACACACACACGCGCACACACACACACACACACACACACACACACACACACACACACCTGCCAAAGAGAATAAAGAAAAAGACCACTGCCTGCTGGTGACACCCTTGATCTGAGGGGAAGTCCGTGGGCGAAAGCTGTCCCTTTGACAAGCACAATGTGAGGATCTGAACTCACACAGGGTCGACAGGAGGACCCCAGGGATGCAAAGCTGTGTTCATATTTTTCGCACACCCCCCCACACACACACACACCTCTGGTTGGTACATCCTGGACTGTGGGAAGTAGATGAATCTGTCCAAGAGGGATGGAGGAGAGAAGCCAAGCTCTGCTCAGACCAGAAGTAATCTTTCTGAACTTCATTTGTAATCAGCACCTACAACCTGGACAGTTCTCCCTCAGGGCATCCAGGTGACCCAAGGAGACAATGCTTCTCCCCACCCCCACCCCCATCTCAAGTTTTCTCCCTCAGATTTTGCTGCATTTCTAGCTATGCACCTAATGATATGAGCTAAACCAGACTCTGTCGGAAAGGCTTGTGCCTGGAGCATTTGGCAGGGCACGTGACTAATCTGCATGATGCCCACTGTGAAGATGGACAGAGTAAGGCCTTTTGGGGTTAAACAGTCTGTGTATACAGCAGCAGCAATCACCACTCCAGAGCGGGCCTCGAAGGCGGGGTCTCATCAATAATAGCATAGGGAGTGATGCCAAGTTCCCACAAGGGCAGGGTCAGACTGCTTAGCTGGGAGAATCAAAGGCTTTCCAAGACGATTCTGTTTGAACTGTGCTCCACTCGCTGCCTGTGCCCACGTTTACAAAACCAGCTGGACTCGATGCCATCATCCAATTAGCACCAGCCAGTACCAGCTCCCTGGGGCCAAAATGAAACAGGCAGGATGAGATCAAACCCTAGCCCCATACTTTTAGAGGAGATGTCTAGAGGCACAGGAAGCTGCCAGGGGAGGCAAAATATGCCTACTGCAAGCGGCTGACAGTGCCAGCACAGGCCAGCAGCACTGGTGAAGAGAGGACTCAGGACATCATTGCTATGCCCTTCTCGGGCTGGCAGTGAGCCAAGTCCCATAGAGTCAGAGATAAAAGGCAGCTTCTCTTCTGAACAACTTCACAGTCTAGCAGGAAATACACGGCCTGCTGAAATACAATTCTAAAACCTGAGAGGAAGGGCTGTAATTGAATGAAGAATAGAGGACTGTGGGAGCGGAGCAAAGGGCACCAGATTCAGCTGGGCAGCAGAGGGACTGGCCTGGAAGGCTTCCTGGAGGAGGTGATACATGTGTTGATTCTCGGGAACAAACTGGTGCTTAGCAGGAGCCTGCATTGAGCTGCCAAAACAGGGAGTGTGGTCGGAGCAGAACAAAGGATGGAGGGCCAATTAAAAACCTGGAAACAAGGGCGCTTTCCACCAGCTATGGTGGCACTCAGCTGTCATGTAAGCATTTGGGCAACTGAAGCAGAAGGCTATCAAGTTTAGTGAGAGACAGGAGAGAGAGAGAGCGAGAGAGAGAGAGAGAGAGAGAGAGAGAGAGAGAGAGAGAAAGAGAGAGAGAGACCTAAGTCAGTGATATACTTTAGCTTGTACCATTGGGAGAGCCTATGGCTACATATTGAGTTTGAGGTCAACATGTAGTACATGAGTCCTTGTGTGACATGGGAAGAGGAGGAGGAGGAAGAGGAAAGAGAAGATGATGAAGAAGAAAGAAAAGGAGGAGGAGAAGAGGAAAGAGCAGGAAGAGAAGAGGAGGAGGAGGAGAAGAGGAAGAAGGAGAAGAAGAGGGAGGAGGAGAGGAAGGAGGAGGAGAAGAGGAAAGAGCAGGAAGAGAAGAGAAGGAGGAGGAGAAGAGGAAGGAGGAGGAGAAGAAGAGGGAGGAGGAGAAGAAGGAGAGGAGGAGGAAGGGAGGAGGAGGAGGAGGAGGAGGAGGAAGAGGAGAAAAGGACCGTATTTAAATGGAATAATCAGGAAATAACACCAGATCTGAATCTTACGTCCACTCTGGCAGGGCTAGGGGACAGCTCAGGGACTAAAATGCTGTATGCAAACATGAGGACCTGAGTTTCCATCCCCAGTACCCATGTGACCTGGGTATCCATGCAACCCAGTACCCATGTAAGCCTGGAATCCCAGCATTGATAAGACAGAGACAAAAAAGGTTCTGGGAGCTCGCTAATTAAAATAGTCCCAGGTTCACTGAGAGACTGTCTCAAATCATCCTCACCATATCATTTATATCATTATTATTATTAAAAATATTAATAATATGCAGAATGATAGAAGAGGATACTTGAAATAGACCTATGGCTTCCCCATTAGCACATACAGACAACCCCCTGCACATGCATATGCACACAAATGCATGCAACACACACACACACACACACACACACACACAGACATGCATGGGTATATACACAAGGTTCCAAAAGTACCAAGGGTTAATAAATGAAGGGAAAGCTGTGGGCAATTTTCAAACCTACCATTCCAACAGTAGCTGATTTGCATGACTCCATGTTACACTGACCTTCAGAGATGCACAATGACCTTGGGACCAAAGAGCAGCTACGAGGGATGCAGGAAAACCCAGACTGGGATGTGTCTAGGAGATGAAACTATAGACATAGCGAGTGGAGCTCATTCCTTCTTCAAGAAGCTTTGCTGAGAAGAGGGAGGGCAGTGACTGAGGACCAACCAGGCAGGAGCAATGTGAACCGTAGCAGGATGAGACTGGGGAAGGCTTAGCACAAGAGACAGCTGTCCATCCTCTTCCGTCCTCCCTCCCCCATCTCCCTCCCACTGGATCTCTTTGGAGACCCAGAGGATAAGAATGGTAGTAAAGTGCTGAGCACGATCTAGGGCTGCGGCAACCAATTTGGTGTCCTTGGAGGGAAGCAACAAAAATTCCACCTGGCAGAAGGCTCCGGCCACTTTCTCTGTCATTGATCCATGCTCAAGCACTTCTGTTTGGCCTCCACCTTCACTCCCTGGAGATCTCACTGAGCTACACGGTCATAAGTCATTGGCTTAATAGCTTTATTAGGGGGAGAAAGCTTAACAAAAGCAGGGCCGAGAAGGAGGCAGGCAACACAGTTGTCATCTCACTTCTATGACCTCCTGGGAACCCACCAGAAAATGCTCAGTCTTCATGGCAGGGACGATTAACCTTGGACAGGAGTAACTCCGGCCATAAACATGTTGCCTGCTTGTTTTCTTCCTTAAAGGCTTTATAATAAGAACAAGTGTCTCACGGTAACATGTCATCACGGGGCAAAGAGAGTCAGGTTAGAGAGAGCGCCTGAAGCCTTCCCGCTCTCAAATCTTTGCCTTGATCAATAAAAGATTACAACCAAGCCGCTCAGAGCTTAATTATTTACTGTTTCTGTGCTTTCGTCTATGAGAAATTTTCTGGAGAAATCCAACTGCCTGTTCAGTGCCATATGGAGTCAATACCCTGTACTCTATGAGTGTTAATGAATTAATTAATCAACTAATGGCAGTAAAGGTCTGTGGAGACCACGGATGCTCAGCTCCCGAAGGGAACGCTTTTCACTTGTTTTGGCAATAACTTTAAATCATTTGGTCCTAAGAATCCCGAGTAATTCCTTAGCCAAGTGCTCATTGGGTTGTATATATTGTCAGTGCCAATTATGTTGATAACATCTCCCTCTTTTGTTTTTCGTGTTATTTCCACTTAAAAATCCGATTTCCAACGATCTGTGGAAAAGATAAGAGAGTCAACAGAGGACAGAAGCTCCTCCCCACAGCCAATCAGCAACCAGCATCTATGGAAGCTCCTCCTCTCGGCCAATCAGCAACCAGCACCTTCCCGGGTTCGAGGGTTTCACTGGTAAACCTTCCTGCACCCCTTGAGTAGGAACTGAAATGTAGTGAAGTCGCGGATGAAATCTAAGATATGAAAGGAAAACAAACATAAAGCCAGGTCCAAATGACTGCGCCAACTACATGTAATTACTACGACATTGACGAGACCTCGATGTACTATTAATCATAACCAAAGGCAGGAAGGATAGCCTTAAGATACTCCCCCTAGCAGTAAAGGACGCGTAGTAAGAGAGTTGCCAGGCAGCAGGAGGAATTGGGGCTCGCTTTTGAAGAAAGCAGGGAACTGAAAGTACCACTGAAAGAAACTACACAATCTAGACTAGAAGGAGCTCCTTTTGAGAAAGAAGCCATGACTGTACACTGGTGTGATAAAGGCCAGAGGGAGGCTTTAGGCAGCTTGACAGCTTCTACCTGCAGTCAACATTTTCAGAGGAAGCGAGGGAGTAGTAACCTGATGGGGAAAGAATGTCCGATCTAAAGCCAGAGGAAGGGGACGGGAGGGGTAGATGACATGAGGCATAAAGACGTTCCTGATGATCTTCACCTAGTGAGCTGCCAATCGGGAGGAATGAGGGGCCATCAGAAATCTCACTGTTTTAAAACCACATTTTATTGAATGTTGACAAAGTTAAGTTCTGATCCAAAATGGGACTTGAAAAATTGCAGAGCCCTTTCCTCAAGTCTATTTCAACGGTTTGGGCTGTAAAGCTGCAGAAATAAAATCAGGAGTAGTCACACTACCTCCGGTTCAGCTACCCAACAAGATTGCAAGATTGAGGGGATGGGGGCAGGGGCGCCAAGGCATGCAAACACCACGGGCTGGGTACAAGTTGTCTAGGAATAACAGTATGGAGTTCAGACCAAAGGGTTCTCCCTCTCTCTCTCTCTGTCTCTCTGTCTCTCTCTCTCTCTGTCTCTCTCTCTCTCACACACACACACACACACACACACACACACACACACACACACACACACATACACGCACACACGCACACACACATGCTCTCTCTCTCTCCAAAATCTATTGATGAGAAATAAAGGGACTTCGGTTGCCAGGGCTGAGAGATGTGCGCCTGGCAGAGCAAACAGAATTAAGAATGCTTTTTTACAGAAACCTTAATGAAGATGGTAATTGAGACCCATCAGGAGGGCAGGGTGAGTATGAAAACAACCAAGTCTGAGGCCAGGAGGGCCTCAGCGATCTGGTTTTACTATACACAAGCTGCATGCCCTTGTGTGAGTTACTCAACATATCTGAGCTCTGATTTCCTTTGATATGAAGTTCTTCTGAGAATTAGACCATTGACATAACACGAAGACCAGAATAAGAGTCTAGTCAGGGCACGCACAGACAATACTTCCTCGGCACGGCTACTAAAGGATGAGGCTGTAGTGCATTGTAGATCATACAGATTTTTGTGGGCTACACTTTGAACCCAGCTATTATCATTTCGGGGTGGGGGGAGGCACTCCGAGTTCAAGCAATCCACTTAGACAAAAAAAAGTTATATTCCCAAATTAATTTACAAATTGGGCACTCTCTCTTCTTGCTTTTCAGCATCCTTTAAAGATCTAAGATCAGTTGGTGCATTTAAGAACACAAAATGTATTATGTATAACTCGGTTGCTCATAAAAGTATCATGTTTGAGATATATGGAGATGCGAAGACTAGGAAAGAGAAGAAATTAAATACATGGGGGCTTATTCTCTTGTTTCTCCAGCTTGAGGAATAAAAAGCAAAAGGTTCCACGCAAGAAAGTTTCTGGCGGTCTTCCCATCCTTAAAGTACAACCCTTGTTCCTTCTCATAGATGTGTGATGTCGGCCCAGAAAACACCTGCAGGGGGAGAGAAACTGACCCTGCCCCCTCCCTCACTTCAGAGAACCAGGCAGGTAGATAAGCAAAGATGGCTTCCCATGACATATTGTGACAAAGGGCTGCTATGGCGCCCTACAGAACACCCTGGCCTCCATCAATTAAAAAGGCTTAAGGATACTGTCTCACGTGAGGCTTAGAACTAGGACACACTCCACGTAATCCAGCGTCTCGTCACGTCTTACCGGATCCAAGCTCTTCCCGTCTGTCTTCCAGCACCACCATTCCAAGCGTATTACCCCTTGTCTTGCTTTTGAATCCTCATGGTGATCAGATGGATACAACAGCTCCAGTCACCTTAGCCTCACACAGCAACGCAAAAGGACCTACGGAGACCCTCTTCTCATGTCTCTTTGACAGTTAGGAAAACAATCCCAGAAGCCCATGCCACAACAAACAGACTGGGCTTTTATCTCCCTGGCCAAAAATACCATTGTGTGCTTCTTTCTAAAATAATCACTGGCAAAGGAAAATGTAATTTACATGGCTGATTTGTACAAATGAAGATTTACCTATCTGGACCCAGGTGAGCCCCAGTACCTGATAACTGGGTACTTGAACAAAACAAGATCTACTAGGAAACATGGGATAGAGAAACCTGTCCAAGCCACTGTTGTGTCAGGGTTTTTTCCTCCCAGCAAGACTCGGTCATCAGCCACCATGAAGCAGAGTTGCCGTGGTGACCTACAAAGCATCTTGGCTTCAGTGGGTAAGAAAACACAGCTATCTCTCTGCTGGACAGTCTTTCACTTACAGACCTGAGAATTCTCAAACGCAAATACTCCTATAGCCTTCTCTATCACAGGCTGTTTATTACTGAGCCAAGCTAGAAAGCACTGTGACAGTCATTCAGAAACATATCTCAGTGTTCCACCTGTCTCTCTCGCACCCCAGAACATTCAGGGTATAGTCCTTGGCACAGCATCCCAAGGTATGCAAATCTGGAAGGATCCGGGAGCGCAAGAACAGTCTATAGCACTGATAGATGTCAGAAACAAGGGAAGCCCAGACAAACCCTTGCAGCGGGCAGAGTCCACTATTAGAGGAGCTCATGCCATCGATACATTGTTTCGTGTGTGTTTGTTGTTGTTTGTTTTGTTTTGTCCCCTGAGTTTCCCCTCTGTTCCCTTCTACTACACTCTTGCTATTATGTTTATACTTAGAAGCAGTTTAAATATTCTAAATCCTCTTGTGTCTAAACGATTTTGCTTATACATTTTTGACTATTGTAAAGTCAGGGTTTCTTCTCTTGATTTTTTTTTCTCTTCTGCTAAACTACTTCTGTCTTCCGCTTGCTGCTCCTTCCATTTTAGTTTATTGTGAACTCACGTTTTTTTCTCTTGACATTGTCGCTCTCCAAACATCATTCTGTCTTTTGCTTGCTGTTCTTTCAAGTTTGTCTAAATTCTTCTTTCTTCCTTTTGTTTCCCCACCACCTTCCTTCATTCCATTATACTATTGTTCATTACAACAATAGTATAGTTAGGAATTTTTAACTTCAAAGCTTATTCTATATTATCTTACTATTTTCTACTCTATGGTCATCGGTGGTAATTCAGTTGTCTTTAATTAATTTAAAGTATATTTTTGTGTCTGGTTTAGTTTGGTAGTATTGCTGTTACAATGTTTTGTTACTTATATATATAACCAATGACTTCAAAACTGATACAAACAATCAAATGAATGAAGAAATACCAAGAGAATAGAGGGACATAGGTGATAAATCAGTCCAGAAACAATGTGTACAAAGGAAGACAAAAAAGTTAAGAAATGAATAACCTAATAAATTAAATAATATGCAGCGAACATGTGGCTAATGGACTAAACCAAGCAGAAAAAGCAAGAAAGACGAAAAATAAAGTCAAGGAAATGTTAGGTCCAGACATAAATAAACAAACAAAATCAGGATGTCAATGACTTCTAGGAAATGATCAAGAAATTAAACTTAAGAATCCATGGGGACAAAGAAGGAGCGCATATAGATAGATAGATAGATAGATAGATAGATAGATAGATAGATAGATAGATAGAGATAGATAGATATAGATATAGATATATATAGATATATCAATTCTATTTCAGCAAAATTACTGCAGAAAATTTCCCAAGTCTCAGAAATGAATGGACACTCAGAGACAATCATTATTTAGAATGCTAAGCAAACATAACCAGAAAAGACCCTTTTGTCCATCCACCAGTCAAAATACTAGGACCACAAAATGAAGAAACAATATTAAGAGCTTCAAGAGAGAATGATAAACTCATAAACAACCCTATCAGAATAACATCAGACCATTCAACAGAAACTATTAAGGCCAGGAACACACATAATAGTCTACTTCAAGCCCTGAAAATAATTACCAACCAAGATTACTGGAGTCCGCAAATTTATCTTTTGAAATTGACAGAGAAATAAAGGCATTTCAAGACAAACAAAAACTAAAGTAATTCATTAGCACCAATTCAACATTGCAGAAGATCCTTAATCGAATTCTACACAGAGAATAGGGGAAATGTCTCAATCATGAGAGGAGACAAAGGGATATATTTCATGAAAATAGAAATATGAAAATAAACTGAAAAGAATCAATTATGTCCAGTTCGGTAAAGCAGAAAATCCTTAATATGAATAGAGAGAAAGATAACAAACAATAATTCGGTTGATTAGAAAACAGCCTAAAAATTACAAGAATCAGTAAATCTCTGTAAGTCATAACCTTAGCTCTAAATAGCCTCAACTTTCTGATCTAAAGGACACAGAGTGGCTGACTGTGTTAAAAACAGCATCCAACTAATTACTATCTCCAAGAAACACACCCCAGGGGGGTCAGTGGTGGCTGCTTAGTCAATAAAGTACCTGTCACACAAGTGAAAGAACCTGAGTTTGATCCCCAGCACCCCTGTAAAAAGCCAGGTGCAGTAGTACAAACTATTTTCAGGGCTGGAAGTATATCATTATATGTGTTCCTGGCTTTAATAGTTTAGGTTTAGTGGTCTGAGGTTATTTTCATAGATTTATGGTCTTTTCCTAAAGCTTTTACTATTGTTTTAATTCATTTTGCGGTCTCAGTAGGCATTGCAATTCCAGAACTGGGTAGGCAGACACATAAGGATCCCTGGCCTAGTACTTGCTGGTCAGCCAATCTATTCAAATCAGTGCACTCCAGGTTCAATGAGATTCTGCCATAAAAAAGGAGGAAAGTGATAGAGCGAGACACCTGACACTAACCGTTAACTTCTACACATATGCAGATACGTGCCTGCACACACACACACACACACACACACACACACACACAAGCGCGTGCATACACATACACACAAATAAACACCTTAATTGGAAAAGACATATAGAGACTAAAAGTAAAAAGACAGAGGTCAATACATCAAGCAAATAATAGCTTAAGGCAAGCTAACAGAACAGTTATTACGGCTGATAAGCTAGACTTCAAGCCATAAGGCTCGCTAAACATTAATAAAAGGAACAACAAATGAAGATGATACAACACTTGTAAATGCATGTGCACCAAACATTAAGAGTCCCAATTCCACGAAGCAAACACTACTGATTATAAAAAGAAAGATAGGCCCTAATGCAATAATAAGCGGAAGGCTTCAGTAACATACTCTCCTCAGTTGATAGGTCATGCAGAATAGAAACAACGAAGAAACTCCAGGCTTAAATTGCACCATACATCAACCAGACTAAACAAGTAATGATTGTGAAATAGACATTCTTCTAAGAAGCCCGTGGAAACTTCTCTGAAATGTATGACCTTTCATTATATAAAAAATTTCTCAACACATGCACAATGATTTTTAAAATTCTATCTTATCCTATTATAGTGAAATAAACTAGAAATCAATAGCAAAAAAACCTGCAAAAAGTTCACAAACGCATGCATATTGAAAGGTATACTTTTATGTTTTTTAAAAGTTTTATCTTTAAATATTTATTTTAATTCCTTGAAAATTGTATACAATTGTTATGGTCATATTCACCCCAATTCTTCTCCTCAACCCTCATCAAAACCACTTCTACCTCTCTACCTTCCAAAACTTTGTGTCCTTTTTTTAAAATTGCCTATTAGCTCTAAATTGTGCTACACATATTTCTTGGTGTAGGGCCGTCTACTGGAACTTGGTCAGCCTACCAGAAGCCATACTCTTAAAGAAAACTGAATCCCCTTCCCCCAGAAGCAATCAACTGTCCATAGCTCCTCAGTTAAGAGTCAGGGTTTATAAACTTCTCTCACTTCATAGAAAATATAGATTGGCCTGTTCTTGTGCAGGACTTTACAAACAACTATAACTATAGCCACTGTAAATTTGTAAATGATGCCCAGAAGACGCTGTATTTCTCCTGTCCTCCCTAATCTCTGACTCTTACCATCTTTCCACACTCTGCTGTGGATGAACTCTGAGCCTTGGAGAGGAGGGTATCATACAGATGTTCCATTTGTAGCTGAGCACTCCGCTGACTTGTTCTCGATACTAGTTGTGAATTTCCACATTAACCACCATTTACTGCACAAAGAAACTTCTGCAGTGAGTCTGAGAACTGCACTGAACTACGGATAGAAAGATACAATTTTAGAGGGCAGTTTGAGGCTATGTCCATTTAGAAGAATAATAGAGTAATAGTAGGTTCACCCCTGGGAACTATGCACTCCCTAATCATTGGTCCTTGGCCAGATTTATAGCAATAGGCATGTGTTTCCTCCTGTGGCATGTTCCTTAAATCCAACCAGAAAGTACATGTTTGCTCCCAAAACATGTGTGCCAGTACTTCACCCATGAGAATATTTTCCATATCTGGCATTACTGAAGTTCACAGGTTTACACTTGGGGAAGGCCGCTGATGCATTTTCAATGATAAATGAGCCTGGAAGGAAATATAAAAGTTACTAGAGTTATCTGGGTGGTAGTAGTACGTGTCTTTAATCCCAGCCCTCAGAAAACAGAGACAAGTGGGTCTCTGTGAGTTTGGGGCCAGCCTGGTCTACAGAGTGAGTTCCAGGATAGCCAGGACTACACAGAAACACTCTGTCTCAAACAAACAAACAAAAATGTAACTAGGGTCAAATATAAATAAAAAGACACCCTAGAGATTCCTAAAAGGAATTTTGTAATTATGAATGCTTACATTAAAAACTAAGAGAGGTGAAATGGGTGAAATGGTTCAGCAAATAAAGGTATCTGAGGCCAATCTGAATTCAACGCCCAGAATCCACATGATGGAAAAGGAGAACTGACTCCTGAAGGTCATCCTCTGGCCTCCACACACATGCCCCCATAATACTCTGATGCATACACATGCACACTACATAAACAAATAATAAAATCAGAGAGAGAGAGATCAAATAAATACATTAGCAATGCCTCAAGGTACTTGAAAAACTCCAAAATTAGCTCAATAGGTGGAAAGAAATAACAAAGACCAGGAGTGAAGTTAATAAAGTGGAGACTAAAATACAATTAAAGAGTCAACAAAAATGGGTAGGTTCTTTAAAAAGATGTAGAAGATCAGGAGATCCTTAGCCAAGATCACCAAAAGTATGAGAAAAGACCTAAACTAACAAAATCAAAGTTGAAAAAAAAGAGAGAGTTTACAATGGTTATCAGTGAAGTGCATGGGACCATGAGGGGAAGAAGATGTTTTGAAAGCATATCCCCAGAAGCTGGAAAATCCAGAAGAAATTAATAAACTTTTAGACATATAAGTTCAGCTGAAATTAAACCAAAAGGATATGAGCAACCTAAATAGATCTATAATAAACAATAATATTGAAGTAGATATAAAGGGCCTCTCATTGAAAATTAAATAATTAATTAAAAGCTAACACTATTCACTTCACATTATTCCATAAAACAGAAAGGAATGGAATAGTATTAAATTTATTGTATGGTACCAGTATTACTTTGATATCAAAATCAGACACAGACAACATGGAACACCAGTTTCCCTGAAGATCGTAGATGTAAAATTTCTCAGTAAAATGCTTGCACATTGAAAATAGGATGCATTGTGATCAAGTCGGTTTTATTCAAGAGACATAAGAATGTTTCGACATACGTAAATCAATAAATATTATACAGCATAAAAATAGGCTCAAGGACGGAAACCACAGGGTCATCTCAGGAGACCCAGGAAATGTCTCTGACAAAGTTTACTATTCCTTCATGATCAAAGCCTGACAGAACATAGGCTTCAAAACATACTTCAAAATAATCAAGGCAGCAAGCCTATAACCAACTTCATACTAAACGAAGGAAAACCAAAAGAAGTTCTTCCATTCTCTCCACTCTTGCTTAGTGTAGTGTTTAAAGTCTTAACTAGATCAGTAAGGCAAGAGAAAAATAAAGGGGGCATTTAAGCATAAGCAATTCAAAGCTATTTGCAGATGCTATAATCTTGAAAGACCTTACAGGCCTCCCTATAAAAGGCACTCACAAAATCTCACCCACAGCGGAGGAGCTTGGACCATTGAAGGCTGCTGCAGCAGAGGGAGTCTGCTTTCCTCAGGGAAGTGGTCCCTGTTAGCACACATGCCCATCCTCCATGGCCCTATAGCCATGTACATAAGGACAGACTGAACTGGGTAGACTATAAGAGGAGGGAATGAAATTGGGAAGACATTATGGTAGAGGGGTCTTGAAAAAATGGGGAGTGAATAGGGGGTTTATATAATCAAAATCCATTGAATATATGTATGAAAATCTCGGTATTTTTTTTTAAACTCCCCCAGAGAACTCTTCAATATGATGAACACTTCCAGCAAAGAAATGGGTTGCAAAATCAACACACAAAACTGATTAGCTTTTCTTCATATCAGTTTTGAACTAACTTGCTGGGAAAGAAATCCAGGAAGCAGATCTCATTCACAATAACTTCTGAAAAGCAGAATATCTAGGGATAAGCCTAACCAAGGACACGAATGACTTCAAACGTAAAAACTTTAAAACACTGAAGAAAAATATTGAGGAAGACCTTAAAAGACAGCTTTCCTACACTGCCTCCCCTAAAGACTTTGCAGGTCTTTTTTTGCTCTGTCACATGTGTGTCAGTAGGTGGCAGAGAAGAGAGAAGCTATGTCTGTGCTCAGTGTTCTGACCTGTGAGCATCTGAATGATTAGCAGCCTAACAATCCCTGGAAAAGCAAGCCAAGACAACAACCAGAACAGTGCTGTGGAGTCCAGACAAGGAGCTGGCCTGAGATGACCACAAATCTGCACTGCACCTGTGCCCCAGATGACGCTTGCCTAGTGCCACAGTGCAATAGCAGGGTATAGCACTTTTGAAACCACTCCTAGGATGACTCCAGTCACTCAGAGACCCCCAGTACTACAAAGAGAAACAAGTAAGTGGTGAAGAAATGGAAGAGAAAGAAACAGAAGGAAGTGGACACAATGAAGAAAGGCAGAACTAGAAACCAACCAAAGGGTAACAAAGAACAGTCTGATGTGAGTAGCCGGTGATGCCACCAGAAGCTGTGTCCGTGTCCATGGTCCTGTAGCAGCAGGGGCCTGTTACCATCAAGGGCCATGGAGATGCCACCAGAGGATATGTTGATGTCTAGGGACTGCAAAGAACTAGCCCCATCCCGATCCCCCAACCTCACCCCTTGCCACCTACAGCAGGTGGGAGAGCTGGCCCTGCCCCTCACCTGATGCTGTATTCAGAGTGGGCCAGACCCTAAACCTTGCCTAGGCAGCACATTAGAGCCAGCTCTTCATGTAGGGGTTGTAGGTGAGCTGGTCCCAAAGATATGAGTGCAGGAGAGCTGGTACTGCCTCTCGTCTACTGGGCAGTGGTATGGATGAAGGAGAGGCACCCTCCTCCTTTCCCTCATTCCTCACCATCTATGGCAGGCAGGAGAGTTGACCCCGGGATCATGAAATTGGGACACTTGGAAGAGCAGGTCCCTGCACCTTTTACCTGGGCAACAGAGTAGAACTGGCCCTGAGTGTGAGGTTGCCGGGAAGACAGCCTGGAGGACACAAAAGCAAGAGAGTCCTTGGGCTGACCAGCTCAGATACCTCTCAGGCCCAGATCCGGGGCTTTGGATTGGCCCACCCCAACATCTTCCCCATTTACTGCTGGAGTAAATGAAGGGGTTTGCACTACAGATTCAAAACTACAGTATCACCATGACACAGGGCAACAACAGAATATCCAAGAGAAGTCCTGGTGAGGATCCAGTATTGATAGAGTAGTAGAAGCCAGAGGCCTCAGACCAGACCAACGACTGGCTGTAATGAACATTCACAACCAAAGAAGCATGAACAAAAAGGGTGTACTGTGGGACACACTTTGACACACTACATCTTCCACAATGAGATTTATTTTCTCTGTTGGAGAGTTGAGGTTGCAAGGGTGGAAGGCAAGTTTGAGGGGAGGGGGAGATGAGCAGGATTGGGGTGAATTCACAAAGAACCAATAAAAAGTGTTTTCAAAAAGATTCCTGTCTTACGGAATAACAATATTATGAAACTGACCTACAAATTCACTGCAATTCCCTCAAAAAGTAAGCATATTCCTCATCAAATTAAAAAATAAATAAACCTAATGTTCATATGGAACCGTGGAGGACCCCAAACAGTCAAAGCAGAAAGACAAATGTTGGAGGTATTCAGAACTTGACTTCAAACTACACTACAGAGCCATAGAGACAAAGTACCACAGTACTAACAACAGATGTACATCCCAACGTAATAGACTAGAGAACCCAGAAATAAGCCCACACAGCTAGCCCAATAAATTGTTTTTACAAAGGTGCCAAAGACATGCATTGTAGAAAAGATAGTATCTTCCAATAAATAATGTTGGGAATACTGAATATCCACATGTTGAAGAATGAAGTTGGATTCCTAGTGTTTCCACCTATACAAAAAATAAAAATAAAATGGCTCAAAGACCTTGGTATAGGGCCCGAAACTCTGAAAGTTCTAAGGAAAATATTGGAAAACTACCTCAAGATGTGTGTATAGACAGGAACTTTTCTTAGAAGGCCTTGAATAGCACAGGGTAGCCCCAAGGATTCAAATAGGATTGAAGGTTGGAAGATGGCTTAGTAGTTAGGAGCACTCACTGGCTGCTCTTCCAGAGAACTAGGGTTAATTCTCAGCATCCACCTGGCAGCTCACAAGTTTGGATCTCCAGTCCCGAGGGAATCTAATGCCCTCTTCTAGCCTCTGCTGTGCATTGAGCACATGTGGTGCACAGACATGCATGCAGGCAAAACACTCTTCTACTTTTAAAAAACGAAAAGGAAGAAGAGGCTGCGTGAAATTTAAAAACACAGTAAAGGAAGCTACAGAATGAAGAGATATACTAAAGACCGGGAGAAATCTATAAAGAATTTAAACACTTAAACACCAAAATGAAATCATCCAATCAACAAATCTGAAAAGAGGAAACATAAATGGAAAACAGATAGTTGGAAAAAATGCTCGACGTTCCTTAAGCCATCCGTGAAATACAAATTAAAACATTTTTTTGAGATTTCACTGCACCCCAGTCAGAATGGCTGTCATCATGAAACCAAATGGCAACAAATGCAGGTCAGAAATATGGAAAGAAAAGGATCCTTGTAGACTAGTGAGGCTACAAACTGGTTCCGCCACAATGGAAGTCAGCCCGGAGGTTCTTCAAACAACTGACGGTAGAACTAACACATGGCCCAGTTACCCTGCTCCTGGTTGTAAATCCTTATATACCCAATGGACGCTAAGTCTGCATACTACTGATGGGCTTATAAATCACAGTCATTGCAGCACAGTTCACAGTCGCAAAGATGTGCAACCAATAAATAACCTAGCTGTCCACCAACAGATAAGTGGATATAATGTGTTGTATATACACACAATGGAGTTTTATTGGGCTCTAAAGACAAAAATAGGCCTTTCCTGGTTTTCAGGGAAAATGATAGAACTGGAGATCATCTTGTTAAGGAAAATAAGCAGACTCAGAAAGACAAACATCACTTTTTCTCTCATGTGGAATTTAGATACAGATAGATATAAATATGGGTGTGGACATCAATGATATAAAAGTAGAATTGGCATCTGTGTGAGGGAGGAAGTGGGTGGTCTGAAGGCAGAGGAAAGGGGGTGGAATGTAAATTGCTTAAGAGAAGATAAAAATATTGTAGGTCCCAGGGCATTCTCGGCCATGTCATTCGGAGCCGTCAAGCCTTCTGAGATGAAGCGTCAGAGGGAACTACTTTCCTGAGTAGCGTCTGGTATTATTGGCAGCAGCAGTCCCGAGCTCCCAGGCGCTCTACTCCTTCCTTTACTCTGATGATGCTATTTCACATTACATTAGGGAATGTACCATAGGGGCCAAATGTGAGAGAAATGAAGAGTCCTTCTCCCCTCTCCTAACTGCCACCCAAGTGAAAGGACACCATTGACCTACAAAAGGCAATAACCTCCTTCACTCTAACAACCTCTGCCCTTCACCCCATGACGTGTTCATTCTAAGCAAGGGGAAAGGAATTTATGGGAGCGTTTAGGTCCAGGTCTGCCATCATCTTTAGCAATCTCAATTAATCATCGAGTTAATCATTCCCATTCCTTCAAAAATGGGCCAAGATAATTAGAATGAAGGTTACTTTAAAAATCCTCGACTTAAATGTCCTTGGAATTTCTAAAAAGGGTCCCTTAGCATAAAAAAAATTAAGACCTAGGGCATTGCAGCCAGTCTCCACTGATCTTCGCAAAAAATCTTTTTAAAAAATGATGTATTTCTGGATCCGTTTTCCTTCCAGTTTTAGGGTGCTATAACTTTACTTAAGGGAAGCAATAATTATTCATAGAGGGATAGTACCAGAGAACTACCAGCAGCATCCTTACCAGCCACATAGACCAAGCTAAGTTTTTACATACATAGTAGAATGCACCAGAAAGTTCTTCTGAATACTACCTGCTCAAAAATGCTGCAAATGTCTTCCACACACAAGAGCCCTTTCTTCCAAAAAAAATACAGATAAGCTCGAAGAACAGTCTCTAAGGAAAATATAATGCACTAATGATTTGAATCAGAATTCTTCCACACAATTAACCATTAATGGATTTCTCCATGAAGACAGGCTTCTGCTGAAGAAAAGAGAGACCTGGGAAGAAGAGAGGGACACAAAAAGAAAGCCTGGAAGAAAACAAAATATCCTGGATCTTTTCATAAAACACTGGCCCATCCCCAGCAAAACAGAAAACACATCAAACAAAACTTCTCTTTCTAAGTAAATCTGGAAGAAGTCAGAGCAAAGAGTGTTTCATATTGGGTTAGAATCCTTGTAGACTAGTGAGGCTACAGCCTGGTTCATACAGTTTATATGGTGTCTAACTTCTTGAGTCTTCATATATTTTGTCAGCTGGAGCTGGGGCTGTCCCTATATCTGTTGCCTGCCTAAGGGAGCCTAGCGTAACTGTCCTCTGAGAGGCTCCATCCAGCCGTCATTGAAAAGAGATGCAGAGACCCACAGCCAAACATTAGATGGAGCTCAGGGAGTCTTATGGAAGATTTGGGGGAACCATTAAGGAACCGGAAGAGCAGGAGGGGGTGGTCCCTGAATCTGTTGCCTCCCTACCTGCAGATCCCATTCCCCTAACTGGCCTGCTTTGTCTGGCCTCAGTGGGCAAGGATTCAAGGATTCGCTTAGTACTACATTGACTTGTTTTGGGCGGTGGGAGAGGAGGGGTAAAAAATGGGAGGAAGATCTGAGTGAGAGGGTGCTGCGGGGAGAAGAGGGATTACTATTGGGATGTAAAGTGAGTAAAATGAATAAACAAATATTTTTAAAGAATGTTTCATATTAGATGAAAACTGCTATGGCCTAGCTAAAATCAGAGTGATCTGCCTGTAGGTTCCACTAGGATGCCCATAAGCCTATGATCATCTGTGCACCCATTCATATATGTTTATACCCTGATCGCTCACATGCACACTGCTCTCTTCCACACTATATGAGCTAAGAATTGGTGGATATTTTGCCTTTTCCCCAACTTAATGGGTTAGCCTCATGCCGCATTAGTGAAGAACACAGCATTCCTGGATCTGAGATAATTTATTGCTTACAGGAAATAGTAGCCAGAATTTCAGCATTTTTATAACAATTCCCCATGCTTCAACTCTTTCAGAGCAGCATAAAGAGGGTCTACCTGAGCCTTGGACACTGTAGGTTGCATCCCTGAAGAGGAATTCTGAGCTTAGGAAATTCAAATCTTTTATAACAAACTTAGGCAATGCTATTCTTCCCCACAGCAAGATAGTATCTTCTCTGTCTTCTGAGATTATTGTCAAACCTATATGGAAGAAGAAATGGTATCTTCCAAATATAGTCTATAAATTCTCAGAAAGACTGTCTAGAACAAAGGATACACAGTACCGCACTTATGGGTTGTGAAGAGACCCGTGGAGGACCGTTTCAAACAATATCCATTGTTCATCTCTCAGCCTCGGGTCATTGGGAATACCCCCGTGAGTACCTCCTCTGTTGGCCGTTCCAGTTATTCAGTTCAAAACAGGCTAAGATTAAATCCATCATTTACCTCAGGTGGCATCTAAGGCCAGTAGTGAGTGACAAATTCCAGTTAACAGGGTGAAGCCCTGAAGTCTTGGTCTCAGCTAGGGTCCTCAGAGTCTCAGATTCAATCCGTTGAACAAATATCATAAGTCATCATGGTCTACTTTTGGCTTTCTCTTTGAGTTTTTGTATTGTGTTTCCAACCTGACCCAAATATTAATCCAAACGTATCAGGACTCACATATTAGCCTACCAGAAGATTGAAGGCAGCTCTGTGAGTCACACGGACCCTAAACAAGCAAGCTGAGGCTGACCAGCTTGTGGGACCAAAGTTGTATCCTAAAGCATTTCAGCTAGCATCCGGGGGCAGGTTTACACTACCCTATTACTGTTTGAGTGTGATCCTAGAGAGAACTGCCTTCAGAGTACAGTCACATGACTCACTGGTCTTCCTCTAGGAGGGACCACTGAGGAAGAAAACATGGCTTACTACAGGGAATCAGTACAACCGTGTATGAGATGTATTGTCAGTGGGTGATGTTTCCTCTAAAAGTGTCCTGAGAACTCAACAGTGCCATTCTCAGTGAGCTAAGGTGCTGGTGTATTTTTGGTGATGGGTTAGAAGTGGGGGTGGAATCAGAAGAGCTAGAGTGTCTTTTCCTTGATTATTCTCCTCTGCTGAACCTTCATTCTGTGATGTGTCTAAAAATGCCAAGGCTTATCAGCCAAGCCTGTAGACAGAAGTGTGATAAGACAGGAGTTGGATCCTCAGAGTCTGAGGTTTCTGATCTGTCCACTGCAGTGGTCTGCTAGGGCTGACATTACAAAACACAGATTGGATATGACATATCAGAAATTTACTCTTCACGGTCTTGAATACTGGGAGGCCAGGCTGAAGCAGATTTGATACCTCCTGAGGCTTCTCCCTGGTTTGTAGATTGTCTCCTTTATACTGTGTTTTCCATTGGTTTTGGAGCTGTGCACACATACCTCTGGGGTCTCTTTCCTTCTGCTAAGGACACTGGTTGTATCAGATTAGAACACCACTATTGGGACATCATTCAAACTTAATTGCCTTTACTTTTCTTTGCTTCTTCCTTTCTTTAAGACAAGGTCTCATTAAGTTGCCCTAGTAACCCTTAAAGCTCACAGTTCTTCTGCCTCAGCTTCCTAAGTAACTGGAATCACAAGCATGTGCTACCATACCTGTGGATGACGTGACGTCTATATGCAGGTGAGGGCGGGCACAAGATAAGGCAAGACCTGTGATTGGGCAGTGAAAAAGAAAGGCAGGCTGAGAATTTTAGAGAAGACAGAGTATGCAGAGGGGAGAAGGCAGGAAGATGGAGGAAGAGAAGGACGACCCAGATCAGTGTGGCTTTAAATAGCCACAGGCAGCTATGAGTATCATATAAGGGGTGGATAATTACAGGACAATTTGTGTTATGTAGTTGGGCAGTTTATATCAATATCAATGGACTCTGAGTTTATTGTGTGGACATCTTGTGGATTGAGAATTTACTGATAGAAATCTGACAAATAAATTACAAGCCTCTAGAGTTTTGATTTTGCCAGGGTACAGCTAACTGTGAGATAGGCGGTCACCACATGGGGCTGGCGTGGTAGCCACCAGCTATGGGAACATAATGTGTTGAGTAGAAACATTTTGGGAGCTCTGGGCCAGAGAGTCTGCCAAGTCTGGCCGAAATGAGAACACCCCGTTGGTGCTACGAGACCCACTGGTGGCCGCATGTAGCATGGAATGGAAAAATGCTTTTTTAATATTTCCCACTATGCATACCCAGTTTAATTACCTCTTCAAATGGCCTGTCTCTAAGTACAATCACACTGGGTGGGTCTATGTTTCAACATAATAATGTTAGGGAGACGCATTCATCTTAATCCTGCAACATGATATCATCTATGTGTTACACTGGACTCACACTAGAGCAAACGGCACTTAGGAACTCCTGCTAATATATAATGGAGATTCCCCATATTAGGATGAGCTAATCTTAATCCTCAGTTGTTAGTGGCATTAAAAAGAAGCTTGTGGCAATGTCCAATACAATCATTGTCCAAGTAGCAGGGACACAACACCTGAATCTGGGCCTGTTGTATTCTATGAGTCTGAAGACAGTGACTTAGGCACTCATATCCATCAGTCCTGATGGGGATCCTCTCCTGAAATTCCCCTGCATGTCCTCTTTGACAAACTGTTACCCCACTTTTAATCTTATTTGTCTGTCATTAGGTAGATGAGGCTCAGAAAGAAAGATGGGGTGGGATTGTTTCTCATTTGCACTGGATTTTCAGCACCACGGCTCCCACAAATGAACCTCCAGTATTTTCTACACACTTAATGCTCTATCCCAGACAACAAAGCCCTGATGGTTGATACAAGCTACCCCAGCCTTGGGTACCCCTTTTCTGAGTATCCCTTTATACACATTGCTCTTTGCTCGAAGCCAAGGGATTTGCACCTTTTTGCTGACTTAAGCTTGGCTTACACCGCAGCAGCCTTCTCTGAAGATGCCACCTTAATCCAAGACATCTGTTGTACCAGGGGGCAGCAAGCTACAGCCTGTGGAGCATGCCAGCTTGCTGCCTACTTTTGTAAATAAGGTTTTATTGGGACAAAGCCACATCCATTCGTTCACATAATGCCTACGGCTGAGTTTGTGCTACAGTAGCGGAGATGAGAAGTTGCAACAGAGGAAGCATGGCCCACAAAGTTTAAAATATTTACTATCTAGCCCTTGACAGAAGAAAGCTTGCTGATCCCTGTGCTGTGCCATTACTAACAGACATCATTTTAGCCCTTGACTGATTTCAACAAAAGAGCTCAGATTTTCCAGAGTAGTTGAACTGCTCACAAGACTGTATCTAGATTGCTTTGGTTCATATTCTTATTGTGTAGTCAGTCACCTTTATTAACATTGAACGGGCAGCCAAGAAGAAATACTCTGAGACCATTTTTGTGGTTCCCTTTGGATCTAAATTTGACAAAACAGATTACAGAATAAGCTGAGCCATGAGAGTCCCAGCTATTGCCACCCTACCTTGGCACACCCATCCCTTGTCTTCTAAGTGTTCAGCATAGCTTTAATGGCTTCTGCATATTTTAATAGGACCTCCCTAGGATAGGGACTGTTTCTGAGTGGAGTGGAGGCACATTGCCACTCAGACAAACCTAACCACTACCCACTCCAGTGGAGCCATTTTCAGCTTGAACATTGCACTTAAAAGTAAGGTCCCCTGCCTGGGGACAATTAGCACCAACTAGGACACCATTTAGGCTGCTGACTTTGAAGTTATTGCCTGGAACTCATTCTGCAACCACTCCCCCAACCCTATTCCCAGTTCATTCTCACTAATGGGTAATAAAGTGAAGGACCATTTATTGTACAATTGGCCATACAACTTAGAGAACATGTTTGCTACCAATTTCATATACTTTCTCCAGACACTACTTATCATGTCCCCATCTTTTCTTTTCCCAGAAAGGCATGTTTCTATCCACATGCCATTCTCATCACCAAAAATACTAAGGATGAGAGAGAATGAGATTTTACCACACTTGTTAGCTAACAAGTTTTCCTGGTGCATTGCACAGATGCTGACAGAAGAAAGAAGACTTCTGAATAACCAAGATAAAGGAATCTTTATGACTTGCATCACTAGCAGCAGACACTGTTATCATCTACATTATAGTACTAGTTCCTGCCTGAGAACTGGGAAGAAGCCCTGAGACTATCAGTACTACATTGAGTTGTTATAGAAGAATTTTGATCTCAAGAAACCTTAATCTACTTTTTGCTCTTTAGGGCACTACCACAGTTGTGTCTTCTGAGATCATTTATTCTACAACCAACCTTGAAACAGGCAGCTCAGAAGAATGCGAAGATCCTAGGTCATATTGCATAAAGTTGGGCATGGTGGCATCCCATAATCCTGTCATTCACGGAGTTGAAGAATGATGAGCTCAAGCTCAGGGTAGGCTGATGCTTACCTAGGCTGGAGTGATCCAATCTTAAAAAACTAAAAGAAGTGTATGTGCATAAATAGAGCAGAGCCATAGACGATCATCTTCCAACAGAATGGAGACTGAAAATGTTCTACTGTATCTGACTGGCCTCAATGAAAAAGAGGCATGATCACTAAGGATTCCTTCTGTTACTACCAGAAGGAATACTCAAAACAGTTATGCCATGTATTCTATATTGTATGATTAGTTACCCCCGAAGATATAATGCTATATGAACTAATAAAATAGTTCAGTAGCAATTACAAAATAAATACATAAAAATAACTTTCCAATATGCCAGTAAGAACTAGGTAATTAGTTAGAAAATATAATGGGAAAAGATTGCATTCAAAAGAGCATTGAAAAGTATGGAACAGCTAGAGACAAGTTAATAAGAAAGAGACAGGCCTAAATAAAAAGGACCATAAATTTTCACCAAAAGACATAAAAATAATAATTGAACCAGTTGAAGAACATTCTATGTTCTTGGGTGGGAGAATTTGCTGTCATAATGATGTCAAGTGTCCGCGGAATTTATCTTCACAGTTAATGTAATTCTAGTTCCCAAGATTTGAGCATTAGAATTCAGAGATGGTAGGATTGTCATGAGAGGGGTACTTGCTTCCTTGTTAGAACCCAGGTGGACAAGTTGCTGTAGTCTCGCTAGTTTGCCAGTTTTGCACAACAAATTCGCGATCTGCAACTATCTGTGACTTAGGAAGGCACATCAGTGCATCCTCTGTGCATTTATTGGTGTAACCCTTGACTCTTAGGATCTTTCTGCTGCTTCTTCCAAGATAGTCCTTTAGCTTTGGGGAGAGGCTGCTAAGTAGTTGTCCTGTCTGTGGCTGAGCTTGCTAGAATCATTTATTCTCTGCCCTTTTGACTAACTATGTTTCTTCATTAACCATCATCTTCTGCACAAAGAAATTTCTTCCATGAGTCTGAGGGCTGCACTGGTCTGAGACTGGAGAGACACAGATTTAGAGGGCACTTTAACACAATGTCCATTTAGCAGAATAACAGTAGTAGACTCACCCCTGGGCCTGTGAGCTCCCCAGTCATGAGTTCTTGGCCAGATTTATAGTACTAGGTATGTGTTTTCTCCTGTGCAGTGGGTCTTAAATCCAACCAGAAAGCAATTAGATGTCCCCATATCATTTGTGTCACTGTTGAACCCTTGGGCATATTGTACCATGCCAAGTCATTACCGCAGTTCACAAAGTTCATAGCTGGATAAGACTGGATAACTTCCCCCAGCAGTCGACATAGCACTTCCCAGTGCTATGAGAGCTAATCAAGAGAAATAAAGCTTCCTGGTTAGCACTGACTTGGTCGTGTGGTGTTTTCAGCAATAAGGCCTTACCACCAAGTTCTAGCAGACAATCAGGAGTAATGTCAACATCCTGAGTTGTTTTGGGTGGTCTCTGGGACACATCTGACCAACAACTCAAGGGAAAGTATCCCATACCTGGCACTGGGATTTTATGTGGCAACCTATGGCTTCTCGAGTAAGCATAGCCCCCTGGGTAAGGCGACTCCAATTAAACTCTTTTATGTGATATGCAATCTTCTAAAATAGTAAGTTTCCATATTTTTTCAAACATCCTTAGAGTTTAATCCCCTTCTTGTCCTGCCTCCCATCCTCTCCCATGACTCCCTCCTCATTATTCTCCCTTTCCCCTTTCATA
Source organism: Rattus rattus (assembly GCF_011064425.1). Lineage (NCBI taxonomy): Eukaryota > Metazoa > Chordata > Mammalia > Rodentia > Muridae > Rattus > Rattus rattus. Next base: position 92,716,153 of record NC_046161.1, on the reverse strand, counting down.
TTATCTGTGTTCTACTGCCGCCACCTCCCTTTAGAGCTCTTCCCCCCTTGGCTATCCCTTTTTAATTTCCTGGATTCGACAGGTACTCCAAATTAAACACACAAATCAAAGACTTAATACTAAGATCCACTTATGCGTGAGAACATGTGATATTTGTCTTCCTGAGCCTGTGTTACTTCAGTACAATGTTTCCACTTCGACACATTTACTTTCAAATTTCATAATCTTGTGTTTCATTTTATATCTGAATAAATTGCCATTGTATGTAGGTACCACACTTTCGTTATCCATTCATCAGCTCACGGGCATATTGTCTGTTTAGATGTCCTAACTATTGTGAATAGAGCATCTACGAACATGGGTAAGCACATGTGTCTATAGTAGGAAGTAGAGGCCTTTGGTTATATGCCCAGTTGTGGTAATAGTTGGGTCATATGATCAATATGGTCCTAGTTTTCTGAGTAACAGTCACACTGGCTCTGTGGTGATGGCACCAAACTGTACTCACACCCACAGTGCGTGAGGGGTCCCTGCAGCCTTACCAGCATTTGTTTTCTTTTTATTTTTTTCTTTTTTTTTTTTCTTTTTTTTTTTTTCGGGGCTGGGGACCGAACCCAGGACCTTGCGCTTCCTAGGCAAGCGCTCTACCACTGAGCCAAATCCCCAACCCCCAGCATTTGTTTTCTTAACCTCAGCTATTGTGACTGGGGTAATGTGAATCTCAAAGTAGTTTTAGATTGTATTTTGAGGAAAGATAGAGAGTACACCTCAGGATATAGGCTTAGATAAGAGCTTTCTAAATAGGATCCTGAGCACCTAGAGAATAAGACCATGAATTAAGTGGGACTTCATGAAATTAAAAGGCTTCTGGGGAAAAAAGCCTCCTAAGTGACTACAGAGGTAGCCTACAGAAAAGAAAAGTATCTTTGCCAACTATATGTCTGACAGAGGATTAGTGTCTAGAATATACAAGGACCTCAAAAAACTAAACACTAAGAAAACAAACAGCTCAATTAATAAGTGGTTTATGGGCCTGAACAGAGAGTATTCAGAGGAAGAAACACAAACGTCCTTTGAAGAATGAGGATTTCTTTACAAGACCATGGGAGCCTTGCCATTGGCTAGACCCCTAAAACAAAATCAAAACAAAAAAGTCTCCTCTCCCATCAAACACTAACTGCTCATGGAGGAGTGGGGTCTCATAAAGTCCTTCCCCTTCCATGACAGGGTATTGACAGACCATACCTTGAGGAGATATTGTGAAGGTAACCACAGATGCTGAGTTCAAACGTGGAAGCTATGTCATATCCAGAGGTCAACATTCCAAACTATTCCTCTTCCCCATTACTCTGACTCTTGTGTTCTTTCTGCCCCCTCTTCTGAGATGTCCCCTCAGTGTTGCAGGAAGAGTGATATAAATGATCTACTTAAAGCCAAGAAATCAACAGCCACTTTATTCTCAGTACTTGGACCAGTCCTCTGACTTTGCATCTACCACTGATCAGTACAAAAAAGAAGCTGCTTTGACCAAAACTGGTCACTAATCTAAAGGCATAAACATAGTGATAGAGTCCTTTAGAAGGCACTATAGCAGGGACATCAAGTCTGTTTGGCAAAACAACAGTAGCTTCCCAAACTAAGGCCTAAAATCTTTCTGGCCAAAACTAGGTTTACAGTACCAGATATGGATTTCCTCCTGTGGAATAAAATTCAACCAGAAATAAATTGATTACCCCATAATACATTTTCCACTAATGCATAATGGGGTCGTCTTATGGCAGATTTGTATTCTTGCACACAAGGCCCAAAGCTGACTAACACTGTTAATAAAACTTCTCCCCAACAGCCTATATAATGTCTTCAGCATTATGAAGGCTAGCCAACAAGGAGAAATTTTAAGCCCCATTCCAACTTGATTTCTTTGTGTTTGACAAGCAATGCATGTGACCCAAGCCCTCACTTCTAAGTCCTTCTCCATTGAATTGTCCCACTAAACCCCAAGTCCCAGAATTGAGGTTTCTGCAGCATAGTATATGTATAATGGCTAAAGAGGCAACAAAGTTAGAATTGACTGTTACGAACCCTAAAGAAGCACACAGAGTTCCAACAAGGACTTTGCTTGATACTGTGATCCAGTCTTACAGAGCCAACTAAAATTCAACTGCAAACCCATTCGCATTTTTTCCTCAATTTCAATAGAACTTTGCTTACAGAAAAAAATGATCAGGAAATAATTTGGATCTCCTCTCCTCCCATAGGGATGCTGTCTTCAGATTCCTCTATCACGATAGCCGTACACTTAGTTCCATACCTAATTGTGTCCCCCTCACTCTAGACTTTGGGATAAGGAAAAAGGTCCTGGAAGATGCTCATATCACAGCAAATTCATCTGGTCCACCTTCCACAAAGCAGTGGGGAAAAAACAATCTCCATCTTTTTTAATGGTCAGAAAAGAATTTTCATGCTGCTTGATTTACTTAGTTTACTCACAGAAAATCACAAACTAATTAAGCTGCAGAAGGTCTCCACCCCAAAATCTATTTATATGCCATGATCCTGTGTTAGTTGGACTTTCATTACTGTAACAAAATAGCTGACATAAATAAATTATGGGAACGAAATTCTGTTTAGTCTCATAGTTTTAGAGTTTTCTGTCCAAGGTCATCTGGATCCACTGCTTGGGATATACGATGAGACGGAGTACCAGGAGGATGTAACCAATGTGCTCACCTCACCGTAGCCAGGGAGCAAGGAGATTCAGACAGACGATGACTAGTGCAAGATATGCTCTTGAAAGACACACAGGTGTAGTCTGCTTCCTCCCACCACCCCCTACCTCCTAACAGTCTACTGATGAAGGCTGTGCCTTCACGATCCAATCACCTCAGTAGCACTGCTAAAGGAAGGCCACGTCTATGACACATTAGTCTGATAATAGGACTCTTCATATCCAAACCACAAGTTCCAAGTTTATTACAGTTCTTCCTCGCAACTCCATAATCCATGGGACTGGTGTGAAATAAAAATATTAAAATAAGTATACATTAAAAAGTGTCAAGACAACAAGAGAAGGCCATTGTCCCAAGTGTGAAGTTTAGGTAATCACCTAAGTCCCACAACCTACATTGACATTTCAGTACTGCCTGGGGTTTTCAACATAACAGTAAATCCTGCTTCCATAGGTTTTATAGAATTAGGCACTGATCTGGCATCAATGGCATGGATGTAAACAAGAGGACCCAATAACTCCTCCAACTGTGCGAATACAAATTCAAACCTAGTGTAGGGTAACGTTAGATGGAGGGAAAGATCAGGGGATAATCCAATTTTTGCTCTAACAGAAAGCAGCAGCACCTTGCTGTACTCCCAGCCCTGACCCAGCCCAACTTCAGTTTCACCACTTTGGGGACTTAAAAAAGACAATCATGTCATTCCAAGTGGATTTGCTAAATAACCCCAGGTAAGAGAGCCATAGCAAAGACTCCTACATCAGAGAATATGTCTCAGACTAACAGCTAGAAAGTTCCATACAGCCTCAACACATTCTGTTTGACATGTGTATTTAAAACTATGAAAGCTCACTGGGGAAACCTGCATTTCTGACTCTCCTAACTTTGATTATTTGGGGATTCACACACCTTCCTGGTAACTATCAACTAGAACTGGAACACAACTGATACTGGACTGGACTTAAGTCCTCCAAGTAGATATAGTCTCTATCCTCCCTAATGCCCAGAATCAGCCTGATTAACATGTGCATGATATCTGCCTGGCCCTAGCTTTGTATTTATTTATGCTTTGGCTTCATGAGCTCTTCTAACTTGATTGAGTAAACTTGTAGTAGAGTGTACTAGAATTATACTCTTAGATTTTCTGAAGGCTACATGAAAATAGGTATAAACAAGAGAAAGAGGGGGAAGATGAGGACAGATAGTAGATGATGATAATAGTTTCCCCTGTCACATAATACTAGTTATAACAATTAACACTACAAAGATAATATGTTACATACATGATCTCATGTAATCCCAACAAATAGTATAGAGTCCTGATATAGACACCGTCCCACATAGATGCTATCCACTTTCATCCAACATCAGCCACAAGTAAGACCTTCCTTCCCCCAACTTTGTCTGTGCTCACCAAACCTGCTGTGCCACCAAGACACTATAATGTGCTTGTTCAACAACCAAAATAGTCCAGCTTTTGTTCTTTTCCCCACTGCCTGGACTGCAAGTTCCCAGTAAACCAGAATCCTGGGTCCATTTACTTTGTGGCCTCTTCTTAATGGAATCTCAGAGTGCTACATCCAGTGATCAGGGATCTGCTCTCCTAGCCTAGAGTCTTAGTCAGGAATTTCCCACAATGAGCCATTTTCTAAGGCTACGTAGACCACAGGAGACATCTCTAAAATTACCCAGAAATCAAAGTTGACTGTTAATCTCACCAAATTCCCCAGTCTCCAAATCAACATTAAGCTGTCTCTGAGAGGATCTCCTTTCTTAGTTCCCTAGAGCCTGTCACCTCCTGAGATGCTGCTCTATCCAGATAAGTTCCTTCCTTCAAAACCTTAGTATATTCTAGGTTCAAAGAGCCTCTCAGGTACCATCTTGTTTTGTTGATTGGTTGTTTGTTTGTTTGTTTGGTTGGTTGGTTGGTTGGTTGGTTGATCATGAGCAACATAAAACCAACCAACCAAAAGCAACTAAAAAAGAAAATAATTTATTTGGTTTGCAGCTCATAGACCAAAATTGACAGAAGTCAGGGCAGGAACTCGAGGAAAGAACCTGAAGGCAGGAACTAAAGCAGAGACCATGAAGTAAGGCTGTTTACTGACTAGCTTGCTTCAATAACTTGCTCATCTTGCTATCCTATACAACCTATAACCACCTGCTCAGGCGTAACATCATCCGTAATGGGCAGGGTCCTTCCACATTACCATTGATCAAGAAAATTCCCATAAGCATGCCCACAGGCCACAGGCAATCCCTCAACTGATGGTCCCTCTTTCAAGGTGACTCTACTTTGTATCAAATTGATAAAAATTAACCAGCATAGGCACCTAACCTTATATGAGCAAGGCTTACTCCATCTCTGAGGTACGGACCTTAATAAGTTTGAGTCTCATACTAAAGCTAGGTAGTCTTAGAAATGCTTTTACCAGAGTCTTACCAAAACTCATACTCTGAAACATCTTCTTTCAATCGCTAGACAGATTTGTGGGCTGTTAGACCAGATGAGATCATAGTCCCTGTTGGCTCCCAAAGTCTTTTTCAGGTGAGAACCACCCAAATGTAGGTTCATCAAAGTGAAAACACAATATCTACTGGGCATTGGAGCAGGCCCATGGTCTCTATCACCCCTAGCAGAGAGACTTGGGCAATAGACTGGAGAGTAAGTGTTGCAGACAACAGAGTAATGGATGGACCAATATCTACATTCTCTCCCAGAATGGCCCCGCCCATTATGGACGATGCCACCCCTGGGCAGGTGGCCCTAGGTTGTATAAGATAGCAAGATGAGCAAGCCATTGAAGCTGAAGAACCCGGGCTGCTATCAGCACTTGGGAGGCCAAATTACAAGGTCTCTTCTGGGTAAATAGAGAGCATGGACCAGCCCATTGGATGTTCTTTCAGTGAATTCCTTTCGGCTCTGTTGCTTGATGAATTGCTTTTCTCCACTGGAGGGAATAGTTCAGTCTAAAGAAGCAGCATAGGTCATCCAAAGTCAGATCACGCTGGCTTGAAACCTTAAAGGAAATCTTTCAAATTCTTAGGCTCAGTGCTCCTTTCTCAATAGCCCTTATCAGCCACCTTATCACTCAAGAGCTACAGCCATTAGGTGATCTCATGTTACAATTTCCCAAGTTACTCTTGTTCTACATTGGCTACATTTGTGATGGCTGCTTCCTGGAACATGAGCAAGGACAGCCATCTACCAATCTCAATGACTTATGACTTACTGCCCGAAGGCAGTGTGCTTTTATTCTTATGGCTTCAATTTCCCAGAATGGCATTTCTCGTCCTTTTTCTCTCAAGGAAGAAGCAACTAAAAGGAAAAGGAAAAAAGAAACTGGAAAGGAAGATGAAGAACAAGGAAGACGATTTCCTGGAAAAAAAAAAAAGAGTTCCGTATCCATAGCTGTAAGTGGATATATAAATGCCTAGCCAGCCTATCTTATTATCAAGTTTAAAAATCACTGCGTAAAACTAAGGTGCTAAGTAGGTGTAAGGGTTATGTCTTCTGAGGCTCGGCCAGCTCCCGAGCAAGCACAAAGATTCTGAATGGATCCCTTGTTCTTAGTGCCATCTCTTTTCATTTCTCTGGGTTGTGGCTAAAAAGAAAGTGTGCCCTCCACTCCTACCCCATGCTACACTCCAGCAGACAAAAGAAAAAAAAAACTAGAAATAGACAGGGGAGGAAGGAAGAGGAAGGTATAGAAATTCAAGCAGTAAGCCTGGTACTAGAAATTTCTTCAATTGGTATGTTAGAACAAGGTGTCTCAGTCAAGCCTCAGACACAAGCAAAGGAGTAGAAAATGACTGGATGTTGGACTCTCTCAAGCCTGCCCCCCCCCATTTGTTAACTGGTCATTGCTCTTAGCCTCACAATGGAACTCAAACACCTACTCTAAAGCATTCTTGGGGCCTGGGTAGCTTTATGGAGCCCTTAGAACAGAGTCTGTTCTTTAGGAAATGTTCCACAGATGGTTACCTGCTTATAAGGTTGACACTTGTAAGCAGCCAAAAGTGACAGCTTTCTTATTTCAGGAAGAACTAAAGTCACTACAGATGACTTCCAAGGTCAAGTAGTCTAACTCCTACAGGCTTCTGGAAAGGGCTCTGGTTTTTTGTAGCACCTTGCGACTTCTGCAGTGGCAGGCACATGTGTGGGACAATGAGTATGTTCGTGTTTCCAGAAGAACAACAGCTTTATATATATCCCAACAGCAGTGTCCCCTCCTTCCTGTCCTCCCAGTCCCCCCCCCATATTAAGGCTGGACAAAGCAAGCCAGTATGAGGAAAGGGGTCCCAAAAGCAGACAAAAGCTCAGAGACAACCCCTGTTCCCACTGTTAAGAGTCCCACAAGAAAACCAAGCAACACGACTGTGACATATATGCAGAGGCCAAGATCAGTCCCATGCATGATCTCTGGTTGTCAGTTCAGTTTCTGTGAGCCCCTCCAGGTTAGTTGATTTTATGGGGTTTTTGTGTGATGTCCTTGACCACTTTGGCTCCTACGATCCTTCCTCTCTGTCTTCCGCAGGAGTCCCCAAGCTCTGCCTAATGTTTGGCTCTAGGTCTCTGCATCTGTTTCATTCAGTGGCGGGTACTGCATCTCTCATGGCCACCTACAGCTTCTCAAGGTGTCCTTGGCCCATCAAAGGTCTCTGCAATTGTGAATGTGGCTTTCCAGGAGGCTAATAGAGCCCAGCCAAGGGGAGGTGAGCCTTTTGCTCTAGAATTGAGAGTGTGCAGTAGCACACACAGTAGATTCTGCTGAATATCTGGACTCCATGGTCTGTTACATGAATATCCATGGATGGAATAGCCATAATTAGAGTTGAGAGATTTTTTTTAATTATTAGTCTGTTTTGAATTGATTTTATTTGGTTATTGCTATACACATACTCACACACTCATACACCCACACACGAGATAAGAAATCTACACGCCCTAATTCAGAGCCACGAGCTTTAGATAAATGGGAAATAGACTAGGAGATAGATAACTTGCCTCTGAAAGTTTCTAATGTCATTGGCATTTAACTAGGAAGTGACTCTGACCAGACACTGCCCTACAGTTTCCTAAACTCCCAAAACAGCCTCTAAGGTAAACATGGGTCTCTCCCATCAAGACAGCCAAGACTAACACCTGCCCTTGAATTAAAAACTTACCAAAGAAGATTGAAGCCCCAACCCTTCCAAGGAACTTGGAGGAAATTTTATTTAAAACTAAACAGTATAAACTACACAAAGAAAGGCATTCAAATAGAACACAAAATAGTGCCTGGAGGAAGAAAACATGGTGGGGACGTTTTGTCACAACTCGAAGTGTAAAAGGAAAACCCTTTCTTCCAATCGCCATCGAGAGACAAAACATAGAAGACATAAAACAATGACCATCGTATCAGCGTCAGAGATTTTGTGGGCCGAAGACTCAGAAAGAGCACAGCTGAAATAGCTTGTCTCTGCCCTGTCCTGACAGGGGTCTCACCTACAGAGACAAGAAGTTTAGAGGTGGTGGGCATTTGCACTCAGCTCAGGTGCAGATTCTGTTTGCCAGCCAAGCTCCCTGCTGGGGCTGCTGACCACAGCAGAACACCTATGCGCACTTCTCCACATGGCCTGGGCTTTCTCACAATGTAGCAGCAACACTAAATGAACACATATATTCAAGCGGAGTTGAGGGGAGAAGAGGAAGAATCGAAATTATGTAAATAATCTGTATGAAATTCTCAAAAAATATTGTTTTAAAAAAAAAGCGATTACGTCAGTAGACAAGTGGAAACTGCACTTCTCTTTTGATTTAGCCTCAGGGATTATATAATGCCATTGCCCGTACCTTCTGTTGGTTACTGATAAGTCACAGACCCGCGTTGGCTCAAGAGGAAAGGACACATTCTCGAAAAGAAAATGCCTCAAACCATGATGCTATACACCTTAAATATACACAGTGTTTATGCATTAAAACCTAAAGTGGTAATGTGGGCTGCGATGATGGCTCAGGCAGTGCAGCCGCAAGTTCCTAATACAGAACGTGACGCCCATGTAGAAGCCTAGCATGATCACAAGTGCACCTGCAACCTCACTGATGGGCAGAGAGGGAGCAGAGACAGGGGGATTACAGCTTGCTGGCATCCAGCCCAGCTCCAGTTTCAGAAACAGGCTGTGTCACAAAGGGACAGGTCAGAGAGTGATAGAACAGGACAACCAACATCCCTCTCCGGTCTCTACTCGCACAAGAGTGCACCCCGCACATAAACATGCACATAATACATGCACACATACACGCATGTTTGAGCGCTCACACACACACACACACACACACACACAGATAGATAGATAGATAGATAGATAGATAGATAGATAGATAGATAGATAGATAAATAATCAGGAATAATGCAAATAAAATACCACATTTTTTTCTAGGCTACAAGATGGATACTAAAAATGACCTGGATGGGATATTGACTGCTACAAATTCACTGAGACTGTGGGCAAGCATGGGTATTAATATATAAAGGGCCTGCCATGAGTACTCGTAACATATTTTAAGTGTTTATTTGGCAATTCGGAGTAATGATGAATTCTCCATCACTAATTGTCAACCAGAGATGGCTGACCGAGGCTGAGTTAAAATTTCTTCGAGTAACAACTCTGGAGAAAAGCTTCTTCAGCAGTTTAATCGTGTAAACAAGATGCAGGGTCAGGGAAGGTTTGTCTATAACCTACTTAGGAAAAACTGTTCTTAAGAACTTTAGCACTTTAATCACTTTAATTGTTTGCATGCCAATTAATTGGCACTGCTAATTATAAATGAGTTATCTGTTCATTAAAGCGGCCTTAGATGAATGTCAGCTCAGAAACACTTAGCACTTGGTGTGGATTGCTTTGCGGGCTGCAAGAAGAAGGGGGAAAAAAAAACCTGCATTCCCTTAAAAATGCTTTCATTACGACCAGAAATTCTCGTCGTTTGTGGTTTTTTTTTTTTTTTTTTCACTAATTCTGATTCATGCCGCTCGGCTGCTATAATAAGATTTTAGTAAATAAAACTTGAACTACATGTGGCAAAGGGAGAGAGGGGGCGGGGAGAGAGAGAGAAGATAAAAGTGCTTGCTTTCTAACAGCCTTGTATATAAGGTCACAGAGCATCTCCCAGCATGCAGCTCTTCCACCTCTCTCAGAGGTGGAATCACACATGTCACATGAAAATGCCACTTTGTGGTCCAGATCCAAGAGCCCTAGAAGGCACAGAACTCACGATAGTGGGAATCCCTCTAGACTTCTCGGTCCGCACTCACGGCTGAATCTTGAAAATCTGCACAGCAACCCCTCTACTGCTGCTTGAAACTGAACCTCTAGGCACTAGTGAATTCATGTTTGGTTATTGCAGTCCAACGTCTTTGCAACTGTGGGAGAAGCCCCGATTTTGATGTTGTCAGGACAGAAACTGAGGAGTTGGACTTCCTCAGCACACGGCTGAGGCCAGCAAGGTAAACCCAGATTAATTCGAACACATTATGTCTCTGCAAATGCTTGTCAGGACAATGAATTGCTAAATTCATTGAAGGAGGAGAAAATTAGAGAGTACAAAATACTTCCTTGTAAGTCATATAAAATAGTTCTTCCAATCCGATGCAGCTACCGAATTGGTTCCTCAAGGCAGAAACACGACTGAGAGGCCATTTGTTCACAGAAGGCAAGAAGTGAGAAGCGAGGCAAGGTAAAGTGGGGAGATGGTGAAAGTGCCCTACCTTGCTCCCTCTGGCTGTGACCAAACACTGACCAAAGCAACTCTTGCTTGGGGAGGAAAGGGCTTACATGGCTTGTGTATCCCCATCACGGTCCAACACTGAGGGGATTCAGGGGAGGAACTCAAGGCAGAAACCTATAGATCATGACTTGTTCTCCAAGGCTTGCTCAGCCAGCTTTCCTATAGAAGCCAGGACCATGTGCTGCTCACCGCAGGCTGGGCCAGCCCACTCATCAATCAGAAAATCGTGCACCACAGACTTGTCTATAGGCCAATCTGATGGAGGTATTTTCTCAATTGAGAATTCTTCTTCCTAGATGACCTGAGCAGTTGAACAACAACAATAACAACAACAGCATGCACACACACACACACACACACACACACACACACACACACACACACACACACCTAACCAGCATGAGGTAAAAAAAGAGACGGTGACAAACAGACATTCCAATAGATGAGTGTAAAAACTCCCAGAAATGGGGGGATTTTGAACAAGAGAATGTGGTCTTTACGATAAAGTAGAGAGACCAACAAAAATGCTATTGGAACAGTTTAAATGGATTGTTCCAGGCTGGTCACAGTAGAAGTAAAGAGAAGTGATCAGGGGACTTGGGCATATTTTTCAAGCAGAATCGTTACGATTTCCTGATAAATGATATACTATGTCGAGTAATGTTTCTTTCCCCAAAACTCAGGTCCTTCCTGGAATCATGGAAGATGAGCATCTTTGGAAATAGCATCATCACAAATGTAATTAGTTAATATGAAGTCATGCTAGGGTAAATCCTTAATTCAATATGACTAGTGAAATTAAAAGAATAGAGGGAGAGACACTGAGATAAGCAGGCATAAGGAGGAGAAAATGATGTGAAGATGTGACTCACAGGGAAGGTGGCTGGGTACGGATGGAGGTCCGCAACTACAAGCCAATCAAAACCAAGGATTTCAGCAACCACCAGAAGATAAGGACAAGACCTACAACTGTTTCTCCTTCTGCTTCCCCGACAGGGTCCCAACCTTGGCAATGCCTGGCCTTCCGCCTGCCCCACTAGGATCACTTAGAACCATGTTCCTTTCCCTTGTCAACTTACTTCAGCTATTGTCAAGTTGGCACTCGGTCACTGCTTCACCAACTGCCACCTCCCAGCACCATGCAGCAAGATCCAGAGGCACAAACAAAAGTTGTGTTATTCTGTTATTAAGTCTATTAAGTCTGTTATTCTGATTGGCTGCTTAGTGCCAGAAGAGACCCCCTACCCCAATACAAAGGAGAGAGGAAGGAGGGAGAAAGGGGGGGATGGAGGGAGGGAGGGAGGGAGGGAGGGAGGGAAGTTGACTCAGAAGGACGGAATCATAAAAATGAAAAGAAAAATAGTATTCCAGTCAATGGAGAGAAGACAAAACTGTGAGGACACGTTCTGAGCGAAGTTTGTAAACCGAGGGTGAAAGTTAAAGACAGAAAGGACACAATTTAAAAGCCCATGGAAAGATGAAGGAAGCCACATAGTGGTGCTGGGGGGTTCCTGGCAATGTGCTCTAGGGTCCGAAGATTAATTGCACCTTGGAAGAAAAAAATTATTTTTTCAATCTTGTTAAGGGAGCCCAAGTCTGGCTTCAGACTGTGATCCTCCTGTCTCGACCTCCCCAGTTCTGAAGTTACAGATGGATGTCTTTTTATTGGTGAATGTAAGCGGCACTGGTTAGAGTGCCCGTTACCATGACTGCCCAGGTGCTGTGCGGCAAATCCACTGAGTGACGTAAAGCAGCCGTCTTTCGTTTTCACTTGGTATTGGGGATCAGAAATCCAGAAAGAGTTCAGCTGAGCTCTTCCCCTCTGATCGACAGACTCTCCATTGTAACAGGCAGGACTGGAGCGTGCTCTCCCCAGAGTTTCTCCTGTCACCTGGGGGCCATCTCTGCACTCTTTGGAACTTGCCCCTGCAGAGCTGTACTTTCCCAAGCATCTCCACCATGTGCCTTGGGCTTCTGTGGCTTAAGATAGTCAAGATGTGTTATGCTGGGCTTGTGTTGTATCCTCTCTACTGTGTCAGCCACACCCTTCTAGGAAACTCGTCCCCAGGTCACATCCATTCTTAAACTGAAGTATTCCCTCCTAAAACTACCCCACCCTTTCTAACTTCACTGCTTCTGCCCTTGCCACCCCGTGTCTGACACACGCCACTAAACCTATAAAAGGCCTCCCCACATGCTATACTTCCATTAGCTCCCCAACCAGATCAGCACCTCTTCCAGTGTGTGACCCTTTTATCAGAACCCATCAATTTTAATATTAGTACTTAATATTAAGTTAATTACTGAGTTCATCAGTAACGTTCCCCTCCTCAGGAGTGACAAGAAGAACCTCAAGTGCCTTGAACTGCCAATCAGCTCCGTCTTCTCGCCTGTTACCTTAGCCCCGAAGTCTAGGTTTGTGATTCTTCATTGATATGTTTGTTACTTCTTTATTTAGACAATGCGTACTTAGATATACCCACATAGTTAGAAGTTACTTACTCATTATTCTTTCCTGAGTTCTACTCCTTCCTTCAGGAAGCGAGCGTCCCTTTCTATTAATGCATCTTAAACTTGATACCACGTCAAAAACATACAAGTATTTTCTAATCCAACGCCAAGTTTGCACCTTAGAACAATGACACAAGGGCATCGGTGTTTTGTAAGTCTCCTCCTGTGATTCTGACGTGAGATCAGGACTGAACAGTTAACAAAAAAAAAAAAAAACCCTTCAGCAAAAGCCTTTTAGTAAGAAATTTCAATCCCTGCTCTTGACTGGAAATATTAGCAAAGCTATCCACCTCCATTACAGAATGGTAATGGTGCTAGATGTCAATTGCTACGTCGACAATTTTGCTGTGTTGGAGGTATTATTCTGCCATCTTCTGACGTCTGTCATTCCTGAAGTAAACTGTCAGTCCAACACCCTTCCCTACAAAGTTGGCCTTGCTTGTCTTCTGGCTGCTTTTGAAGTTTTCTCTTGGTCTTTGAGGTTTTCTAGTTTCATTAATGAGGGGGACCCATGCAGACAGTGATTCACGACGAATGGAAAGGAGAACCTGGTTCAGACCGACTTCGCCAACCGGGATCCGACTTCAGAGTCTACTGCCAGGTGGCTCATTGTGGGCACTCAGAACACGGCACGATTTGGGAAAAGGTTTCCAGGCAACAGTCATTCCAATCCAGTGCGTGATAACACTTAAGGTGTGACTACATAGAAACCCCTCTACAACGTACCTGTGACCACGAGGGTGGGTTCCATCGCTTAAAGGCCCGGAATCTAATGTGGCCTCTGATTGAGATAGAAGTTAGTAGTCTATAAAATGCATGGGACATCTCCCCTAAGGATGAGTAAATGGTCGAAAGAGGGAAGAATCTGGGACAATCAGTCTGGGTAATACGGTTGAGGTCTCCACTTCTAAAAAAAAAAAAAAAAGGTGGGCGGGGTCTGCCTCCACAGATAACAAAACTGTCATCAGATCATGAAAAAAAATTCCCTCCCAGCCTTTTAGGGAAAACAGGTATTTTTGCCCAGAAGAATACTTTGTGTGTTTAACATTGCTGGTCTCCCTAGAGATCTGTGGCACGAGGACATTAGTACCCTAACACATTAAGACGTGCCTAAACTAGGGAACTCACTTAACTAGGGAATGAAAAATGATTAGGATTTACGATATTTCCTAAGTCTGAGGATTTGTATGCTTTAACCTTCTTGAAAACTCTCAACGTTCTGTTGCCATTTCTTCATCTTTTGTTTTCGGTATATGTGTGTGGCATGTGCCTGCATGTTCACATGTGTGTGGGTGCATGTGTACAAGTATTTTCATGTCAAATAACAAGGTAAACATCAGGGGTCTTCCCTGACTGCTCTCCTCTTCAGATGCTAACACTCAGTCTCTCTGAATGGAGAACCCACCGATTTCAACTAGCATAGCTAGGCAGCTTACCTGTGGAGCCCTGTCTGCCTCACCAGTGTTACAGCCTCCTCATGGGCCTGGCATGGACTGGGGGAATCAAATCTCCAGTCCTGATACTTCTATGGCGGGTGCTTTATCCACTGAGTCATCGTCCCAGATCATTCCTTATTTGACATCTTTAAAAGTCCCATCTTGCTTACCCAAGGCCCTTCTCTTGCTTCTCTCCGCATGTCTCTTCCCCCATCCCCACCCCTGCTATCAGGGTCTCCTCTTTACCTCTTCCTAAGATCTCCCAGGCCACTTTTTTGTTGGCTGTCTTCAGTCTGCTAACATTTTCCAAGTTTTTATTTTCTATTATTTCATGTTTTAACCTCTGTTATTTCTTTTCCCAAGGCCAGCTGATAGCTACTGGGTACGTTTAATCACACTGTTTAAGTCATCTTTACCCACACTTCATGTAGAGAACATTCAGTACTTAGGGAAATTCCCCCGTCACTCTGCTGACTCCGACCTGTGGTGGAACATTTGCTTGTGTACGCTGTAATTTGGGGACTGTGATCTCATATTTGGCCGACCTTTGGCTGCAGGAATCCAATGCAATCTGGATTTAAGCTGTGTCCCTCGATGAAGGGGTTTGCAACCCCATAGGAAGAACAACAATATCAACCAACCAGACCCCCCAGAGTCCCTGGAAGTAAGCCACCAACCAGAGTGCACATGGAGGGACTCATGGCTCCAGCTGCATATGTAGCAGAGGATGGCCTTGTCTGGCATCAATGGGAGGGGAAGCCCTTGGTCCTGTGGAGGCTCAGTGTAAGGGAATGCCAGGGTGGTGAGGCAAGAGTAGGTGGGTGGGGAAGCTCCCTCATGGAAGCAGGGGGAAGAAGAGGGGATGGGGATTTTCAGAAGGGAAACTGGAAAGGGGTATAACATTTGAAATGTAAACAAATAAAATAACCAATAAAAAATATTTTTTTAAAGTGGTGTTCCTCCAGAGAAGGAGTCCATAGTTTTACAAGTCATCTTTACTGAATTTCTTATACTACAAAAGAAGATATAATGAGATCATACTTACAAATTCTCATCATCACTTTTCCCTAGGCCACGCCAGCTCAGTATCTTCATAAGACATTTTGTGTGTTTGGTTTTGTCTTTTTTCCAAGTAGGTGGATTTCCATAAGGCAGTTCACTGAGAGTACATGCCATGAGGGTATTGTCTAGAGCAAGAATCTTAGTTCGAATGCCCTGCTGCGGGAATGTCCAGCACCTCTGCTCCTGTCCCCCATGGTTCCCAAGTAGAAGCTCTGTGCCTGACCAAACCTGGCAGCTCCTCCCAGGTTAGCCTAACTGCCCACCCACCACATCTATTTTCAGCTTCTCTACACTTCTAGACCTTTCTATTCCTTGATTCCTAAAAGCAACAACACTGTGCACTCAGAGTGGTGTTGGTTCCGGTTGGTCTCACGCTTTCAGGTTGTGTGGGTTTGGGTTTGGGTTTGGTTTGAGTTTGGTTTGGGTTTGGGTTATTTTGTTCTTACAAAAGGCTTCAGGGAGTAATCTCCACGAATAGGAATCCCTGTAGATATTTCCTCTACCTTCTTTGAAGAAAGAGTTGCAAGTCTGGCTCATATATTGAGCAACCAAACTTTTATTAATTGACTTTTTTTTAGATAAATAAGAACACGTTTTTCTATACACAAAGAGGAGAAGGAGAGGAGAGAGAGGAAGATGGACAAAGGCAGTGGGAAGAAATGAGAGAGGAAGAAGGGAAGAAAAAAATAAGGAAAGGGGGAGGGAAGAAGGAAGGAGGGTGAGAAGAAACTGTTAGCCCAGACACCAAGAAAATCCTTTCAAACGTTGCTAAATACTGCTGTATCTTTACGTTAATTCTTGTTTCACTCTCCTTCCACCATCTAATGAGCATAGGTGAGGTCCATGACTGTCAAGCTCCTCTCAGATTAACTCATCCCAGGGAACTCTTTGGGCAGATTCCAGTATTAAACACCTTGGACTAGGACTGGGAGTATGGGTCAGTGGAGAGTCCTTGTTTATGTGTGAGTCTCTGGGTTTGATCCGGACACTACAATAAAAAAATGAAAGTCAAATCATAAAACTTGAGGGGTATATTTCGTTAATAATCTATGCTAATAACTAGAAACAGATTTAACGCTGTATCCCTGACGGTAAGATATAAATCTAGGAAGATTTAACTGGCCTTCCATTTCGTAATTCGTTTAAGGAAACATCAGGGGTGGAGATGAAATTTAACAAGGAAAAGGTAAAGACGTTGCATAAAATTGGGGTTTTGCAATAGAAATCTGTGGATTTCCATTACTCAGATTGCTTCCAGCACAAATTAGCTTGGCTCATTGAAAGATGAGAAACGTTGTCTAGCAAGTCCAAGCCTTCTTTGGATTATTGACAGCTCCCAAGTTTCCTGTCCGTCTCCCTGTACTTCACACGTGCCGCATTCTCTCTGTATAATCAAATCCTTGTCTCCAAAGTGCATAGGGGTTACCGCCACATCTTCCTTTCTCACACGGTAAAAATATAAATAAAAAGCCAGTCTTACCACAGAACCAACAGCCAAAATAAGTTGCCTTAGAAACTGTAGGATTGGGCTGGAGAGAAGACCTTTGCTCTTCCAGAGGTCCTGAGTTCAAATCCCAGCAACCACATGGTGGCTCACAACCACCTGTAATGGGATCTGATGCCCTCTTCTGGTGTGTCTGAAGGCAACAACAGTGTACCTATATATAATAAATAAATAAATCTTTAAAAAAAGAAAGAAACTGTAGGATTCTTACCATGCAGAGCCTACACAAAGCAAAGTAAAATTGCTTTTCTATGACTGTGCCCTGGCCCTCCAAACAAAGTCTCAGCAACTTGAGAGAGGGAGCCAGGTTTTCAAGCCTCTCCCAGGTCTCCACAGCTGACTTGAGGTTTGGTACGGGCTAGAATCCAGGTAAACACTTGAGGACAATGATCGACCTGGCCACTGTCACCATTATCATCAAGACTCCCATTGTCATGTGACCACATACTTCTCAGATGCAGTTCCAAGTCCTGAAATAACCCCGGGAATTATTATCGTCATGATTATATCCTTTTTTATACATGAGAAAGCTAGAATAAGTAATTCAATCAAGGTCACATCAACCAGACATAAGTGACTTTTATCACATTTTTTGTAAAATCTTTTGTGCAAGCCAAAGTTTCAAGTTTTCCATGCACTGGAAAAATTAGTTTGTTGCCCCTCTGGGTGGAGTGACACCGTGGGGGACGCAACTTGATCAGGAACCCAACAGGAGCGATGGGTGGCGCCCTCTGCTTGTGTGCCCAGAAGAAGCTATTATGACTGTAAAACCTGAACGAGAGCACACAGGAACCCACCCATCTCTGATTTCAAACCTCATGACCTTTCCAGCCGCTGTGCTCCCAGCAATGAGGATTCATAATCCTTCTGCGCTGGGCCCTAAAACCATTAGTATTTATTTCTCCTGTTTTCTCCCAGCCGTGTCAAAGCAACTTGAACTTTCCTCTGTGGACTGTCTGCATTGCTTAAGCTTTGGGTTATGATGGCTGAGTCACTTGTCACTCCATCTGCCAACAAAGAGGGTCCATGGTGCCTAAAGGCATCAGTTACCAAGCTCGAGGACGTGAGTTCAAGCCTAGAACCCATATGGAGGAATGAGCTAACCAACTGCAAGTTGCCCTCTGACCTTTGCAGATACCCAAACACAAACACAAGTAAAGACTAGTAAAAACAAAATTTTTATTTTTTTCTTATTTTATGTTTTTT